>NW_015387726.1:39815-41222 GCF_001527695.2 Protobothrops mucrosquamatus | reverse complement strand
GGTCGCTTTCACCCACTTCGGCTCCCCCGCGTGATTAAGGGCATACACTAAATCCCCCTCCGTAAAACCCCGAGTTACCTTTCTGGATTCCGGTGGCATGTCCGTTTGGTAGCTGGGATGGAGGCGATCCAGGGGTGACCTCAGTCGGCGACCCATCAACATCTCCGCTGGGCTCCGGCCGGTGGCGGCGCAGGGTGTGCTGCACCAGGAGGAACTGTTTGAGCGTTTCTCGCCATGCGCTGGCCCCCATTCTGGTGAGCGCTTCCTTGGTGAGCCTCACCATCCGTTCCGCCCGTCCGTTGCTCTGAGGGCTGTAGGGCGCGATCAGCGTGTGACGGATGCCCAAGTTCGCCAGGAACTCTTCCATGTCCTTCACGGTTAGTTGCAGCCCGTTATCGGACACCAGGACGTCTGGTAATCCGTGGGTCGCAAACAGTCCATCCAGGGCCTTGATGGTAGCACTCGTGGTGGTGGACGGCATGGGGATCACCTCCAACCACTTCGAGTAGGCATCCACCGTTATTAAATAAGATCGGCCCTCCACGGGGCCGGCAAAGTCAACGTGGAGACGGGACCATGGTGCTCGTGGGATCTCCCACTCCAATGGGGTTGCTTTCGGTGGGGCTGAGTGGGATTCCTGGCAAGGCTCACAGGTGGCTACCCACTCCTGTATGTCCTTGTCCAGCTGTGGCCACCACAAATAGCTCCAAGCCAGCGCTTTCATATGCACGATCCCCGGGTGCCCCATGTGTAAGGTATTAATCACCTTTTTCCGTAGGGCTTGTGGGATCACGACTCTTTCCCCCCATACACAACCCTTACACACAGAGAGTTCCGTTCTTTTGGCGAAGAACGGCTTGGAGTCCTCTCCTTCCGCCTCCTGCGGCCACCCCCTCAACACCCAGTTCAAAACCCTTCCCAACAGTTTGTCTTTCTTGGTGTGCTCTGCGACATCTCTTGAGGTGACCGGGCTGGAGGAGTCGACGTCCACCAGGAGCACGGTGGCAAACGGTGCTGGGTCGGCGATGTGGCCGGGTGTTGGGCATCGGCTGAGAGCATCTGCGTGGCTGATGCTGGCCCCGGGTTTGTGGATCAACTCGTAGTCATACCCCGCGAGGAATATCGACCAACGGATCAATCTGGGTGACAGGAATTGGGGAGTCTGTTTGTCCCCTGCCAGCAGTCCCAGTAGAGGCTTGTGGTCCGTAATGACCCGGAAATGCCTTCCATATAGGTACTCGTGGAATCGCTTTGTGCTAGCCACGATGGCGAGGGCCTCTTTGTCCAGCTGGCTGTAGTTTCGCTCAGCTGGGGACATAGTCTTGGAATAGTAGGCTATCGGTGCCTCTCTGCCGTTGGGTAGAACGTGGCTGAGGACGGCTCCGATGCCAAAAGGCGATGCGTCGC
>NW_015387726.1:13539-36528 GCF_001527695.2 Protobothrops mucrosquamatus | reverse complement strand
ACTACGAGGGGCCCAGGTGCCTTCTTTGGAGGAGGTCTTAACGTGGAGCCCCGATATGGTTTCAACAAGCTACAATGGAACACTGGGTGAATTTTCCCTAAGAGTTTAGGGAGCTTTAGCTCTACTGTGACAGGGTTGATGATTCTTACTATGGGGAAAGGCCCCAAGAATTTTGGCCCCAACTTCTTGCCTGCCAATCTAATGGTTGTTGGATTCTCTGCGGTTGACGTGGTGCTCCCAGTTGCTGTTGGCCCCATCCTGCCTGCCGATCTAACGGTTGCTGGATTCTCTGCAGTGGACGTGGTGCCCCCAGTTGCTGTTGGCCCCATCCTGCCTGCCGATCTAACGGTTGCCGGGCTCTATATTGTTGAATTGGTGCCCCCAGTTGTTGTTGGCCCATCCCTGCCTGTTGACCCAACGGTTGTTGGATTCTCTGCGGTTGACGTGGCGCCCCCAGTTGCTGCTGGGCCCCTCCTGCCTGCTGATCCAGTGGTTGCTGGATTCTCTGCTGCCATCCAGCCAGGGCTGGTGACGCCCCCTGCTGCTGTAGGACTCTCAATGGCTGCTGGGCATCTCTAATCATTAATCTCACTGGCTGTAGCTCATCTGGCCTCTGCTCCACCTCAAACTGCTGCAGGGCCTCTATTAGTTGATTTAGGCTCAGAGATGGGTGACCACTCTTCTGTGGGGGTCGCTTGATTTCATCTCGCTGCAAGGGGCCCAGACTGGGGGTCTCTCTCTCTGTGGGGCTGGAAGTCTTGGCAGGGGACTCCAGGGGCTGAAAAACTATTTGCTCACCAAGGGTGGGGCTGGGGGCCTCTATCGACGGAAGTTGCTCTTGGCTCCGCACTTCCAATTCTTCAAACCTCTCTGCTAGGTAGTCTAATGAACTACTACGGGCTGCAGGTGGGCTTCTCCACTCACCCAAGTCCTCAGTGACAGATGGCCGGGTAGTTCTCCACTGTGTCTCCACTGCTGGCAGGGCTGTATGAAAATCTTCAGAACTTTCGCTTTGCTTTTGCCAGTCTGTCGATCTGATTAGTTCTCCAGACAGCTTTGGCCTCGCTCCCAGTTGGAGAGTTTGCAAGGATTTCTCTTCCTCCGGCTGATTAGCTGTCACTCCCTTCAGAGGGGAGGCCGCGGCCGCTGCTGCTGCCCCTCCTGGGGAGGCTGCGGCCGGAGGGGTGCGGGCCTCAGGCCTTTCCTCTCCTTCCATGGTGAGATCTTCCCCTTATCTTTGTCAAACTATCCCCGTTATGTTAGGGATAGCGACTGGGGTAAGGGACCCCTAAATGGTTTTAAAAGTTTTTTGAGTTCTTGGCTTAATGTCAGGTTCCGAAAGAAATAACTTTTCAGAAAACTTTTAGGCATAATTACCTTAAAGAATCCTTTAATGAGTTACATAATCCGGCACGAACGAAGTAAAGCCAAGAACTGAAACACCCCCCCATCGCGACAAGCACAACTCCCTCCTTCCTTTCACAGTCATCAATCATATGCTCCAATTAAACAGAGGCGTGAATCTTCTTCTGTTATTACGAACGGCTACTGCTTTGACCTTGGCAGTGTTATGCTAAGATAATGAAGTTATTCACAGGCATTCCTCCCCCCTCATCTGGCCCGCAATGCCTGCTTTTGCTCTTGAGGCAATATGTAGACTAAATAGACAAGTTTGCTTCTTCACTTATGTCAAGCAATAACATCTCATGTTAGCAGACTTGATAGTAGCCCCTTCTCTGGTCGCGCCTCCCTTCGGGTCGGGCTGACCCCTTCCATTTGTTCTCACGTGGTTTATGGGGTGGTGAGCGGCGTGGCGGTGAGCGGCGCGGTGGGGATCGTCGTGGTGAAGACGTGTGCCTCCGTGGGGGCGAACGCTGTTTCCTGGAATTTGGGTGCGAGGCTCGGCATGCTTTTGCGATGTGTCCTCGCCTCAGGCAGCGGCTGCACGTGGTGTCTAGGAACCGACAGTTTGCTTGTGTGTGGTTCCCCAAACACCCTGGACACTCGAGGTCGTCCTGCTCGTCTCGCCATGCTCGCTGCTTCCGGCTGGTAAAGGTGCGATGGACGGTCTCTTCCTCGCCGCCCTCGTCCGATTCGGTGGCCTCCGGATCGGGGGTTGGCTCGCGATGGGTGCGATGGATGTCACCCCGTCTCATCTCGGTGGCGTGGATTCGGACTCTTCTGCGGTGAGGGCCTCGTCTAGGGTTTCGCTGAGGGTGAGACTTCGACGCACGATGAGTCGCTTCTTCACGTGCTCGTCCCTCATCCCCATGACGAGTCGATCCCGCAGCATATTTTCCAGGGCGACGAACTCGCAACGGGCTGCGATCGATCAAAGCTCTCCGAGGTACTTTCTGATGGGTTCGCCCGCCTGTTGTCATCGGTTGTAGAAGCGGTTCCTTGCGACCAGGAACCCTTCGGAGATCCCGTACTGACCAGCCAGCAGACGTTGGATATCTGCCCAAGGGGTGTCCTCGATGCTGGCTGGAGCGACCAAGGAGCGGGCCATGTGGTAGACCTCGTCCCCACAGTTCGCAAGGAATAAGGCCTTCTTCTGATCCCCGGGAATGCCTTGTTGCCCATTCCCGGCCAGGTGTAGCTCGAATCTTCCCACGTATGCGGCCCAGTCGTTTGTTTCTGGGTTGAATGCCGGTAGGGAAGACGAGAATTTCGAGGTGGAAGCCATCTTGGAGTCGCGGATAGTTTCTTGCTTCAGAAGGCTGCGTGGAGGAGCTCTTGCTTCGAAGTAGGTTGCTTGCCACGAGGTTGCCCTTGTCGTGCAGTCTTACTGGGATCCCACCTTCATCGCCAGTGTTAGATCGCGCAGGCAGTAAGACACGAGTCGAGTGACAGTCAGCTCTCGGTTTATTGGCAAGGCATAAAGTAAATCCGGACTGGCATCTGGGCCAGGGGAGCCCTCTTTTATGGGATTCCCCTGGCTTGTAATCACACAATTCCATTGGCTGGTAAGACCCCGTTGCTAATTAGCCAACCAGCAACGGGCATGAAACTGTATGCAGATGGAGAAGGGCAATCACCCTTAATGGGTGATCAGGATGCGCATAGGGGATTAAGGGGGGGAATACAAAAGAACACAACAGGTTGAATTCCATTACATTCTGCTTTTTAAAAAAGTTATATCCTTTTTACACCGCACCTGGCCATAACACAACAAGATCGTAGGATTAAAGGAACAAATTTTTGTTGTTGCTGCTGCTATTGTTTGAACTGTTCTGCTCTGGACATAATTTGTTCATGTTTATTCATGCACTAATAAAATTCCACAAATAGTTGCAATTGGTGTAGTTGATGCTCCCTTTAGGAACTGCTTAAAACTTGGAATTGCTTGATAAAACATCTCAATTATTTAGCAGGTTCATATATTTAGAACGTTTCTTGCCAGCATGAAAGCAAAAACACTGACACAAACATAATTCATTTTTTTTACTTTAAAATGTAATTTTCACCTGCTGAATTGCAGCCCTCTCTTTTATATCAAGCTGCTTAAAGACTAAATATTTATTTGGAAATTACTTCAATGGAAATAGCTTTATTTAAGAAAAAAGAACAATACAACTATTGATTGGTTCCTATTTCTTGGATCTCAGAATATGGAGTGAAAGGGGAAAATGTAGCCGTCTTATTTAAGAAGTAGGAAAAGAATAGCAATTGGAAATGCAAACACAAAGTATAAACTGTGAGATTGAGAGCGGTACAAACTTTTGTAAGCCATTTTAAATCCACTGTGTGTATAATTGTCTTATAAATCACTGTGACAATCCTCCATTTCAGTGAAAGAGACATTTAGAACTACAGTGTGCTAAAGGCTAAGAAATTGCACTTATTATGATCATTGTATTACTATTGTTATTTGCCTATAATGTTTAGGAAATTTGCTGAAGTGAGATTGAAGAAAGGTCCTCCGTTATTAGAGATTACAAGTATTTTTAGCCACTCTGCTACACCAGCACTCACAAACCTGATGAAGTTTTCTTGCTCTTTACTGCAACTTTGCCATTAGCTAATTGAAAGAGATAACAATAGCTTAGAAGGAGTTGTAGCTGTCATCAAACATTTCCAAGACTAGTTTTAAAAGACTAGTTTTAAAAGATATGGAATGGGCTAGATTTTGCAGCATGCATATTCACAGCATGAATTTTCAGAGATTATTCAGCAGGTAACAGTCAGATGATGTTTGGCTGATGGCTATTGCTTCCAGGGTCTTTAAGCATGCTCATCCATTGGTCTCTTCACCTGAATATTCTTTTTTTTAAATAATATTTTATTAATTTTCTAATTTTACATTTAGGTATTTAAAAAGCAACATGGTAGCTGTGTTAATCAATAGTTCCATAACATACAAAAATCTTTAGTACAAATCTCAAGTTACAACCTCAAATATTTCCTCTCTTTTTCCCTTAATATCTACTATCTCATATTTAAACTAATACAATTCTTATTATATCAACTAAATAAAAACATCATTTTACATTTATCAATAATTTTTAGCTTATACATATCTTAATTACTTTTACATTCAATCTTTACAGTCAATCAATGTCCTGTTATTGGATTTTCCCAATTTTTAGTTTCCCATCAATATTCAACTTTAACATTTGATATTTAGAATTTCCAGGTTTTAGGTAACCAAAGTTTCCTTTATATCAATTCATAACAGAATTTAATATTCAAAATACACATCTATTTGGTTATAATCTTGTTCTATTTCCTAAAAGTTATCTATTTCCCCCATCTTACATCATCTAATTAATAATACAGTATCCCCTTTAATAAATCAAAGACCATTATATATATTGTCTGAGTTAATCAATAAATCAAACATATTCATAATATTTGGGGGGGCATCTAATTTTTCAGTATTAAACAAATATCATCCTTATTTTCAACTAATTTCCAAATGTTTTAAATTTAATGACCAAGATTTTCCTTATCTCAACTTCTCCCTTTGACCCTCTAATTAGTAATATAAAATCCCCTCTGATAAATCAAAAATTTTCTTCAGCCTTATTCTGGTTTGCTTTCTTTGCCAGCTAGCCTTCCATGTCAATGCTTTTAAATCATCAAATAGATCTCCCTCTATTATTATATATATTGTTTGGAATAAGAGAGACCATTTAGTTGCCATTTTTTGGGGAAGGGCTAGCCCATTTGTATTCCTTAAATCATCTCCCTATTATTCCAAATCCCCATAATTGTCCTGGTATGTTTATCTTCCATTCATTTTTCTGATTTATATAGAAAGTCTTTTCCATTTTCAGTGTTGTCACTCCCTTTTCTGGATATTCCATTGACTGTATTTGTTGGTCAATTGAATCATCTGTCTTAGTATTTTATTGTTCCACTTCTGTTACCTTCTGCGTTGTTAGTTCTTTAGTTGTAGTCAGAATTTGGGTTTGTGTATTTAAGCTGACATCTTGTTCTTTTCTGTAACATCTTATTTTGTCCCAAGCTGAAAGAATGGTTTCATGTATTGCTTTTAACATAGAAAGAATCATTTCCTGGTCTTCATCCATCTTCTCTTAATGGTGCATTAAGTTGAGGACTTTGAAATCAGACGATGAAAATAATTTTATAGCTGGGTATGGGACCTCTATTTCACGTGTTTGTAGGTAGTTTTTATAGTAAATGTCATTTGTCAAGAAAGATTTAATAATCTATTTCATCATCTCCAATAATGACCAATATTCCTCAGATAAAAAAGTAGGAAGGCAATTCCCCACATACAGCTCTAAAAATCAATAAAGGTTTATATTCATAGTTCAAGGAGGCCAGCCATGCCACCCTGAAGTTCTCTTTACAGCTGAACTTCTCACAGGTGATGTTTATCAAAATTAAAAGAGTCTGATCTGTAGTCTGGGCTTCAAGCCAAGTCCCATTTAGGCAATAACAAGTTGTAATACCAAGCTTCGCCACAAGATGTCACCAATGCCACCTAAGGTTTTTTAAGTCCAAAATTTTTATAGTCCTTTTTCCAATTTTATTTCTTTTTTATCGATAAAAACAAAAGTCTTCAGTGAAAATAAGAAAACTTTTGGTCCCCAAGTTTCAGAAACATATAAATCCAATTAGATTAAAGTTATTCTTTTAGTGCTTTAACTCCCCTGGGTAGTCAGTTGCCACTATTCTTAAGAGGGTAGGATAGGAATTCCCTTTCCTCTCTCCTTACAGGGGGAAAGATACTTTGGGCAGCTTTTACAGGAAGAAAAATACTTAGGATCTTAGAGAGAAGATCGGATCTCACCCAGTTTCATCCGTGTTGCTTTAGAAGTGCCTGGTGGTAAGTTTGACTTCAGCTGTCTGCAGCCTAGTGACGAGCCATATTGCTAGGGCCGGTCTTTCCTCTGCCAGTTTGGAGGGCTGCCCCGGATCAAGTGGAAGGGCTTCCACCCTCCTGTGATCAAGCGGGAGTCCCCTCCTTGCTCATCACCCCTTTCAAGGGTCCCCCAGCGGAATGAAACCGAACGCAGAAGAGAAATGCTTAAGATATCAGGACTTGCTAGTACAGTATAAGGAATTGGGAAAAAGATGGGGAATGGATAAAGTCAAGAGACCTGTGTAGTGATTTAGACTTAAATTATGTGTACAACTGAGAGATTTAATATAGATAAAAAGTTAACTTGTGTTGAAGAACATCAGATGGAATTAGAATTGAATTGTGTAAAAAGAAACGTGATTACTAAAATGATAAGCTTTTGCTGAGATCTGAAATGAGGAAGAATAAGTTAAAGAGTGCATGATAAAATGGGTAAAATTTGGGTTCTAACATACATTAGACAAATGGGACAGATGGGAAAGACTGTGGCTAAAAGGACTAAAATTCATGATGTGTCATAATTTATGAAAGAACTTTTAGAAAATGATATACCATTGGTATATGACATCAGACAAATTATCTAAGATGTATAAAAGTACTCCTAAATTACATTAGAAATATGAAAAAGATAAGGGAATTTTATAATGCATGTTTGTCAAAATGCAAAAAAAATGGATAAAATACATATGATGACATAAAGATTTTTAGATGATTTTTTTTTAAAAAAAACCCTGGGATTTATGAATAGCCAATTAGAAAACAGTTATGAAAGATTGATTTTGTATATGGTAACTGCAGCAAGACTTCTATAAACATAAAGATTAAAATATAGTGAAATACAGACAATGGAGGAATGGATTTGAAGATGGTGGAACTTGAGGAAATGGCTAAATTTACCTGTGTGCTCAACTTGATGAACTTTTAGCTGAAAATGGGAAAAAAATGAATTGATGTGTTTTATGGATTTGCTAATTTTAAAAATGGTAAGAAAGGAAACATATTGTAATTTTAAAGAGGGAAGTTTGTAAATGCTATAAAGAAGATTAAATGTTATATCTGCAGTGTTTCTTATATTTTATTTCTTAATCTTATTCTATATAATTTCATGTTAGAATGCTTATAAATATTATATTTTTGATAAAAGCAAAGGGGAACTTTCAGCTGTGCATTCTTCAAAATATTATTTGCTTCCCTCGTAATAAAATCCATCATCTATATTTGTAAATTCTCCATTTTATTATACATTATTAACTACAGATATTTTCTGGCAAAAGCATGAATAAACTTACAAGAAAATTAATGAAGGAACCCATTTTTGGATTAAATTGTCACTAGTTTGCTATATCTTTTGTTAGCAGCAAGAGAGAGCTACCAACCAAAAGCATTTATTCTGTTTTCCTTCCAATCTTTGAAATTTTTCTTTTATAACAATTCCATTTTATTTTGGCTGCTGCTCTAATAGCAGGAAAGGAACAGTACAATGTAACTAATTGTGCACTGACTGGCTCAGATTATAGCAATCAATGAGGATATTTAGGGCAATCAATTTGTCACTGGTCAGGCTATTCTGATCTTGCTTTTCATGTGTCTTGTCAGTTCATCTTCAGAAAGACAGTCTGGGTTTGCTTACTATATGTACTGCCTACAAGTGCCTTAATTGTCCCTTCAATATAGGCTTTTACTTTTGCATTAATATGGACAAGATAGAGATTTTCCTATGTATGAGCATTAAAGGTCATCCCTCATTTATATTTAAAGAATTAAACACACAAAAGGAATAATGCTGAAGTCCTATAATCACAGACTGAAAAGATTGGAATGGATCCTGGAGGTCATCAGAATGATGCCCTGCCCATTACTATAGCTTCCCTGACAGATGGCCATCCACCTTCAGTGAAAACACCTCCGTTGAAGGAGTGCTCATCACCTCCAGAGGCATTGCTGGACAATTCTTACTATGAGTATAATTTTTATGAAGATCAACTGAAATCTATTGCCTTGTAATTTTAATCCATTGTTTCTTGTATTATGGAACACTCTGAGAACCTTTTATGCGACAACCTTTCAGATCCATTTCATTTCATTACATTTCAGATCTGAAATGGTATAAGGTTTCCTGTGTGAGCAGGGGGTTGGACTAGAAGACCTCCAAGGTCCCTTCCAACTCTGTTATTCTGTATTCTGTATCCTGGAAGGCAACTCTCATATCTACTTGCAGGCTTCTCTAGGCTAAATATTCCCAGTTTCTCCAAGCCACTCCTCTTTTCTGTCATGTCCTTTTATCATCATCCTCGCTGTTCTGGGGACAGGCTTCAGTTTGTCCATGTCTTTTTAAAAATATGAAGGGTTTTATAGATATCCAGTTAAAGAGAACCCAGCTTCAATGGCAATAGTTAGGATTGCTTCAAATAGCTTGTCATAAAACCACTAGTCGACAGATTAAAAAGGTATTTGATCTTGGTAAGAAAAAAGAACGTTGAGGGAGAAAGGTAATATTTAATCTGCTTAAGGAAGAGTCACTTCTCCCTTAATCTGCTTGAAGAAGATTCATTAGAATTGGGAGAGGGAGCTTTACTATCACCTCTATGTATTCTTTCAGAGTGCAAAAGTAAATGTTCTGAAAAGAAGCTGACTGTTAAGAAGAGTGAGAAAGGTGACCTTTCTATGGCTTCCTTTTCCCTGCCTTTTTACAATCCCTACCAAGTCCTGGGAAGGGTTTTCAGAGAGGCCAGAAGACCTTCCTATCCAGAACAATATGATAGGGATTGGGGCACAGGATCTCATCAAACTGGGTGGAAATACTTTATGTTGCCAATTCCTCCTTTCAACTTCCATCTCCTGTGCCACGTCCTGTTCCATTAAAGAAAGTTCCTCAATCCTCTAAAGAAACATTTAAGAAATTACAGAAGGAAATAAGGACTGGACAGTATTTTCCACAAGCTGCCTTCTGAGTGCTGTAGCTAGTTAACTGTAAATTCTTTCTCTGGCCTAACGGCCCTAATAAAGGTTTTAATTTGATTGTAAACCATACATTTAATGGTCTACTGCTTTAACAGGAAATTAAGCCCAATATGCTTTGCATTCATACATTCAAACACAAGACTAAGCATCTATAACTACAGTATGCTTGGCCAACTATTCTCTGACTGTAAAATCTTTTTGCATAAAAAGAATAGAGGATGTTTGGGGAAGCAACATCAGTGACCATGAATCCCAGCATGTCCACATCATTTTTGGAAGCAATCAAATTATATCCAGTTCTTTTAAAGATACGATGAGTGGGGAAGAAAAGAGAAGTTTGTCATTAAGATCTAAACTCTGAAATATGGAAAACAGTGAAATAGCAAACAAAGTAAGAAGGACAGCAGGGGTATAGCAGGGCTCTTGTCTTTCCCTTATGTACCACTTGGTGGCTTATTTAATGGATTGTTTTTGTTTATACTTAATGACAATTCATATTAAGGATTCATGTCAAAATAAATAATGTGCATTTAATATTCCATAATGCATACATTTTGTTAAGCATTAACTTGCTGATTTGCACATTTTGTAGTCTGCAATGTTATTATTACCAATTCTGATAATTATGGAGTCTCTTTTTCCCAGTAGTTCCAGTTGAGTACAAAATTTTTCACTACCTATTTTAAATGATTTGATACTATTATAAAAGTTTCTGTGTCCTCGGGTTCATCTCCCATTTAATCAACTGTGCTTTCATTCTTTCTGAAGGATAAAGTAGCAAATGTTTGTTGTTTAATTACTTTTCATAAAAATAATAATTGCTCAATTGCCTGGTATAAAATAACCATATAGTATTCCTGCAAAAAAGCCTTTTTCGTAAAACAAACATATATAATGCAAATACATGCTTAATGTGTATTCACAGGGCCACTAAAGCTTCAGATTTTGTATTTCTATTAATATTAGGCTAGGAAAAGGGAAGCCTTTAATTTCTAAAAGAATTGTGTAAAACAAAACATCCCTTCTCTATTATATCAACCTTACTAATATCCAAAAATTCATTTACAATTTAAAACAACTGTTTGACAAACTATCCAAAATCTTTCATATCTTAGTTTGTTATCATGCAGTAATTTCCCAAAACCAACTATAATGGGAAAGTTACAAAGCTTCCCATAGAATCCCTTGCAAGCAAACATTTATAAAGTCAATGGTTGCTACAGTTAAGATTGATCAGAGCCGCAGGTTTGGATGATGCATTTAAGATAAAAAGTAGAGGCTTCTGATCATCTTGAGACTTTTTTTTAAAGACTAAAATGTAGCATTCCATTTTAAGTTATTAAGAAATGAAATTGTTCTGGGGAAACAGATTTTGAAGAAGATGCAGCATAACTGCAGAAAAGCTACTTTAATATAATTTGCCATCTTTGTGATAAAGTAACAGTTATAGTT
This sequence comes from Protobothrops mucrosquamatus, assembly GCF_001527695.2. Classification (NCBI taxonomy): domain Eukaryota; kingdom Metazoa; phylum Chordata; class Lepidosauria; order Squamata; family Viperidae; genus Protobothrops; species Protobothrops mucrosquamatus. Next base: position 25,781 of record NW_015387726.1, on the reverse strand, counting down.
ACTTATATGGAGATGAGATGTGTTTGAATATTAGTATCTCGGATTGGTAGTTGGGCTGCTGGTTTCATCTCCGAGCTTGGAAATTTGGCTGCAAACGTTTCATCTTCATTCAGGGGGACATCTTCAGTGCACTTTGAATTGTGCTCGTCTTACAAGCACAATTTAAAGTGCACTGAAGATGTCTCCTGAATGGAGACAAAACATTTGCAGCCAAATTGCCAAGCTCAGAGATCAAATCAACAGCTCATTCCAGTATTCTGGCAAGAAAACCAACTGGACATTCTCCATCAAGACAGTACCAAAATGATACTGAAAGATAAGCCTACCGACAATCCCTTCCCTCCCATCAAGGTTAGAAGATATTCAACTAATGACTAGGGAAGAGAAGGTGGCAAATATGAGTAGCACTGATACTCATGAGCTCACTGCATTTGATTACACACCAATACAGCCAGAGGCAAAAAAAAATTGATGTTGCAAAGACATGATTACCTGTCATATGTGGAATATCAGAACCATAAACCAAGAGTAAACCTGATATTGTCAAAACAGAAATAATAAGACCGCACCCTGATATTCTGGGAATAAGCAAGCTGAAATGGACTGGCACAAATCATTTCACATCGGAGGCACGTCAGATCTTGTACCAAGGATAAAGAAAATCATAGAAGAAATAGACTGGCCTTCTTTACAGTATTTACAAAGGAGTCAAAGTCAGTGCTTTGATTAATCAACCGCCTCCAAATCATCAAATGATTTCAATTCAAGTCCAAGCTAAGTTAATCAATATTATAATAATCCAAATCCTTGAAGTAACCACGGATGTATACGAAGAAGAACAGTTTTATAGTGATTTCCAACACTTTGTAATCTTTTCACCAGCATTAATGATAGAAGATGGCAATGATAAAGTTGAAAGTAAAATCTGGACTCATTGAAGTCAGGATCGGAAGCATTGGTTGCACTTTTTGAATGTATTCTGGCAGGATGGTAGTGGTAGTGTATTCATCATCATCTTGATCTCTCAGTGGTTTCCGACCCCGTGTATCATAGTATCTTTCTGGGTTGTCTGAAGGAATTGTAAGTGGGTTCTCCTCCTTCTTCTGAGGTTGGTTCCAGTTAGTGTTCCTGGGGCATGGGGGAGGTCCATCTCTAAATTTCTTAATATCTACATGACACCACCAGGTGACGTTATCTGTAAGCATTGCATTATGTGTCATCGGTATGGTGATCTACTTGGTTGTACATCTTTGCCACAGGATGTTCAAGTGATGCTATCAAAGTGCTTATCAAAGTGCTTTTTCAGTGCCTGGAGTCTGTGTGGCTCTGGATGGGAAGGAACTGGCTTCAGCTGAACTCTGACAAAACTGAGTAGCTCTGGGGTTTAGGGACCTCTGTATCTCCTGGTTTTCTACTGTTAATATTGAATGGGGTTACTTACACTCCTCAAAGCAAAGATGGTGTGCAATCTGGTGTCCTCCTGGACTTGTGGCTCCTATTAGAGGATCAGCTGCAGCTCTGTTCAAAAAGGCATTTGCACAAATGTATCTTGTGTGGCAGATGTGCCCATTTCTGGATCAGGAAGCACTGTTCACAGTCACCCACAACTTAGCTTCCTCCTGTTTGTGCTATGGCAAACGTTTATGTGGGGCTGCCCTTTAAAAGCATTTGAAAGTTACAGCTGATCCAAACTATAGTGGCATGGGCACTATTGTGAACACATAGTATGTCTCTGTAATACCATTGCCACATAAGCTGCACTGGTCCCAGTAAGCTTCTGGGTGCAATTCCAGGTGCTGATCTTTAAAACACTGCTTGGCATAGTTCCAAGTTACTTGTAATAGTACATCTCTCCAATACTTTCTGCCCATGAGGCCTGGCAGAGTGAGCATGAATTGGTAAGGCAGTGACGTCTGGTGGGTCTTAGAAAGTGCCCCTCCTTTGTCATGGCAGCTGCCCTTTTAAACAGCCTCGCCCTAAGAAATATTGGACTTTCAAAAGGCTATGAAGACTTCCCATTCCCCCAAACATTGGGAAGGTACTAGTTGCACAGTTGATATGGATGTAAGTTATTGGAATATTTTAAAATTTTATTGAGACGCTTCCATTTGAGCTTTTTTTGTATGTTTTGACTATGTATTTTGTTCACTAATAAGTTTCATTGACTAGATGAGCGGCCTTATAAAATGTAATAAAAATAAAATACAAATGGCATCTAGAAGACTAGAAAAAAATGGCTTCGGTGTACAAACTGAAAAAGAAGTCAGATTAAGAGAGTTCTTCCAATAAAATTAAATTTTCATAATAATTTTTTTTATTCAATCTGAAAGATGATGCTACAGATGGATTTTACCAAATGGACAACACACACACACACACACACACACACTTACTGCAAGCAAAGGTGGAGAAGCTCTATTCAATTAGCAGAACCAGAACCAAATACTGGTAGTGGCTCAGTTCCTACCTGCAAAATTACTGCTTCATCTGAACAAAGCAGTTCATTATGATAATCCTTCTTTTACTGGGATATAGGAAAAGAATAGATGAAGTAGGTCATATTGGGGGGGGGAAACCAGAAGGCTTGAAGATCGCTGGCCTGAAATTTGTGATATTATTAAAATAGTATAATACAAAAATATACCAAAAGAGAGAGAAAAAGACCATGAAAATTACTGTCTATTGTCTGTTGAAAAATGAAGTAAGGCAGAAAGCAAATGGCAATAAAGAGAGAGGAAAAGTTACCCAATTAAATGTTGAGCTCCAGGAAAGTTTAAAAATCAAAAACGATCTCTCTCCAAGTAAGCAGTTTTGTACAGAGATGAATATGATAAAACAAAATATGACAACTATCTACTGGAGAGAAGTTATGAAAAAGAGATAGAATGATAGTATAGAAGAACTATACAAAATTTAAGATGTGGGTGTAGGCTGGGTTACCAAATTATACTGAGATATTCTGAAACTATCAGGTAAGTAAGCAAAGCAGTAAACAGGAGTTGATGAAATGGAAGCAGAACTCTTTAAACTGTTATTAAAAGATACAGTTAAAGTGCTGCTTGCTGTTTGTAAGCAGGCATGGAACACAACAGTGGCCAGGGGACTAGAAAAAAAGCAGTGCTTATGTCAATACCAAAAATGGGCAGTGCTATAGAATGTCCAAATTAGCAAATAGCTGTATTTATCTTACATGTGTGATTATGGGATTCAGACTTCAACTATACATCATATAACAAGTGCCAGATGTATAAGCTGGATTCAGAAGGCAGAGATATTATATCATGATAGGTTGATTTAATGATTATGTACCATCAAGTCATTGTTTACTTCTAGCAACCACATCAATAGATTTTCTCTATGATGGTTTACTCCAAGCCTAGTCTTTCAAACAGTTCATTCTTTGCCACTGTAACTGAATCCAACTATCTTATGGCTGGGCATCTTCTCTTTCTTTTATTTTTCCCAGCATTAGCGCCTTAGGTTTCTGAGTATGTCCCAGTAGGCTAATTCAATAATTGCTAATTGCCTAATGGATAATGGAAAAGACAAGGGAGTTTCAAACATCTAATTTTCCCTTATTGTTTATACGATGTCTTTTACATTGCAGACCACAGTACAGACCACAGTACACCATTGGTAACTCTTAAAAATATAGATTTTCTGAGCCATTTCATCTGGAATCTAGAGGAATTGTTTCAAAATTGCTAAAGGAGCATGCCCATGTACTAACCCGTCACCTTATTCAACTTATGGCACATTATATATAATAAAAATGCTGAAAAGAAATAGAAATTGGAACTAAAATTGTTGCAAGAAACATCTACAATCTTAGATATCCTGATGGCTGAAGATTTAAGGAATCTTTTGTGCAAGGTGAAAAAAAGAATCCAATCACACAAGATCGATGATCAGAGAAACATGTTTGAGAAAGATTTAAGAGAAAATACAGCAAACTACTATTTGTATTTTAATGAGGATAAAATATTCATTGTTGCTTTTTTAAAGCATTTTTAGCATTTATGCTCTGTTAACATAGCCTGCCAGTCATATTCTCCAGAAACGTGAAGATGATATAAGGAGGACAATTCCCCAGGTATTTCTCAACATTGTATTTTATCTCCAGGAATATAATACAGGTCATCAAGGATTTTGCTATTATTTGCTTCCAATAATCATAGTTTAATTGGTTTCTTTTATCTCATAATACCATATCGGGATAATGTAGTAGAGCTAGAAAATCTAAAAGCAAAAAAACCCCTCCAGTTTTGCATTTCTTTGCTGACTTCTATTGGTCATTTGGATTTTTGAAGCCCAGATATGGCAATTCTTCATATTACATTTTTTGATTAAATTGTTTTGAAAACGGATTTGTTGTTTGAACTAAGGTTTCTTAGCATTCCAAACTAGGTTTTTCTTTGTACCAGATTAGCAACCTTGATTTACCTATGTGCACCTATAGACAGCAGTAAACTGCATCTAGTTGGTTGTCACTTGTCCCTATCTGTCATTCCTTCAAGGATGACAAGATTAAGAAACTAGTACTACTTTTATTGTAACAGCTATAGTAACAAAATCTTGCAAGTCTGAATATGCTTTCCTTTCAGCTTTGTGTGAACTAAAGAGAGGCTAGTCTGAGATGTTTATTCATGTTATTTTCTTGGCCTGAGCAATTTTTATCTAACTATTAACTTGATGTGGTCCTTCCTGCTGTCCTTCAAGGCCATTCCCTCTGCCCTCTATGCAGACCAATAGCTTAAACTTCTAATGCAAGTCAAAAAAAAGAGAAGAGCTGATAGCAGAAATCTACAGGACAAATGTGCATAATCATCTTTATTCACAAAACAATATAATTGCCAAGAGTTTTAGCATCTTTCTTCACAAAACAATATAATTGCCAAGAATTTTAGCATTCTACTATGATCACACTATATATAATTTATTCTTACTCCTTGGATAATGAGTATCAATTTTTTCACAGCTTTGGCTTTGAAGAGGGATAATCAAAGTGAACAATATGCTTCTTCTTTTTTTAACCTCAATAACCACTCATAATTTTAATAGACATTTTGAAACTCCTGGAAATCTTTAAAAGATTTCTGAGCATATGTGTTTTATATTTATTTATTTTGCACCTTTATTTTACACACAGAGAAACACACATATGTATGTATAAGACCAAAGTGCTATTCAATTGTTCTAAGCATTACACACAAGATAGGAATCAGTGTGACTGTTCTCCTCCCTTTCTCATTGTTCTTACTGAATTTTATTCATGGATTGATTGATTGATTGATCAATCATATTTAAGAACACCTATCTCATTCACACAGGGATTTTGAGCAGTATAAAATAAATGTAAGGAACCCATTGCAGCCCTGAACTTCTAATGCCATACTTTGTGGATAAGCCAAAACCTTAATAATAAATTTAAGTTTCCATATAAAACTTGCCAATCTTCTTTTTTTGCCCTCTATCTAGATACATCCAATCTTTAGCGCAAATCTGAATCACTCAAGAGAAAAAAAATATGCTTCTTTGTACACAGAGATGGTGTACATTTGCATTGTACACAGAGATGGTGTACAATGCAAATGGTAATTTAGAAGGAAAGACTTAATCATGAAATAATAGTTTTCACAATCCCTTACAGTACATACAGACTTAGTCCTTTAAATAATTTTAAATGTATGGCTTATTTTTTTTTTAAGGTAGATGAGGGATCTGATTTCAAGTTCAAAATGCATTCTTCACCAAACTGTCTTCCTTTAAGTTGGTTAGGAATATGCTCCCCAAAATCCTTGTTAGCATCTAAAATTACTGCTGCTACAGTAAATTGTATATAGCAACACTGCACCAAGATGCACATTTTTCAACAATGGTATATTAACACAATGCCTGGATTCTAAGCCCAAACCAAGTAAACAGCATGATGTACAAAACCAGTATAAATGTATTTTTAGTCACAATTGCTAGATACAAAGGATACAGTTCTTTAACAAACTTAGTTTTGACAGTTTTCTATCAGCAACTTTTGAAACCTGAAATAACTTCCTTCCAGAGTGTTTATGTAAATTCTTGGCTGCACCGTATGCAACAGTTTAAGTTTATGGGGGTGTTCTCTCTCTTCCATCAACCTCAATGATAGAAAATTGCACCTAGTTTTCCACTAATGGCAATTGCTAAAACATCTTACCATTTCTGCCCTTGAAAACTACCTCTTGCATGAATTAGTGTCAAAATCTATCTGTGCATCAAATTTTGTGGAGTAATGTGATTTTGTTCACAAGACTGAAAGGCACAGAGAACCATTAAACACTTTGACAACATTACAGAAGAGACTTAACAGTTCTCTTGATGTATTCAAAATTTTCAGAACACATTTCCCTTGTCACTAAGACTTAAATAAAAGCATGGGGAAAACACCTACATTTTACTTCCTTGCCAGAACTACTATGAAAGTAAATCAGTTTAAATTTGTTGGGCAAAGAAATCTTTGACTTGGCATCCAGCAAGTAAATTGGCCAGCTCCACAGGGAGAGAGGGAGAGAGAGGGGGGGAAGGAGAGAGAAGGAGAGAGAAGAAGGGAGAGAAGGAGCGAGGGAGAGGAGGAGAGAGGCGGAGGGAAAGAAGGAGGGAGAGAGACAGAGAGGGAGAGGGAGAAAGCGAGAGAGAGAGAATTTTAAAAGAGCAATTTCTTGTCTTGTGCTGAAGAGAAATTATGGATTTATTTTTCTTCTTCCTTAGCTCTCCATTTCAACTTTTTCTAGCTTGACAGTTACTTAATTCCATCTTTGGACTCATGAACAAAAATTCACTTCCCACTAAGTTCTAAGTATTCCTAATTGTCTTCTTGGTAGAGTGGTAATCCCTTCCTCTTGGGCCTACTACTTCTAGTTTCAAATAATTGCTAGTTAATTTGAAAGAAAATGCCACATACTACAGCATAAGGGAATAGTTTTTATCACAAACACAGCCAAACAGTTTCAAAACTACCTCTTCCTCCACCTCTGCTTTTGTATTGCTGAAAAACAACCTACTCAGTCATCGTTCATTAATCAGAGAACTCAAGAGGCTCATCATCACAACAGGAAAACCAAATAAGAGGAAGAACTGCAGATAGCTCATTGTGTTTATGCATGTCATAAAGAGCATATGTTAGCACTTTCTAACTTAGAACTACTGTCTATATCCTTGCATCCCTTTCTTCTCCTTTTTTCTCCCTTTTTATAGACTAATTCTGAGAGCAGGGAAGCTTATTACTGATTTTTATAAGTTACTGTTTTTTAAAAAGTAGGAAAGCAAATTAAAATGTTTGACATGAATTAAAATGAATATTCTTCAGTGGAGTGAAGGTGGGGGAAAAGCAAGAATTCTGGTTAAAAACTTGACCTCTGGTTCCCCAGGCTCTCCAAATTGACAAAGCCTCATGGTTATATATATCAATGGTTCTAAGACTATTATTGGCAGCATAAAATAATATAGAGCTGCATTTGCTCATTTAGAGAAACCTGGCAATTTGGGTGGCCAAAATGTGTGAAGCAGTTTGTGTGTGGGACCTTCTCCTTAGTTAGGTTCTCCTGCACTTATTACCAAAAGCCTGAAGAGATAAAGTGACAATTGTAACACCTGCTGATGCTAAAAGATGAGGACCAAAGTCACTTATATACAGGCGACAGCCTTTACTAGAACGAGCTTGTGGCCATAAAGATGGCAAACTGAGCTCACTTCTCCACTCTTTTTGCACTCCAGATACCTGGTTGGTGACCCTCTTGTTACCCAGGTCTCTTCAGAGGCTGATGGAGTACTTGCAGGACCTCTGTGTCAAGCTCAAATAACCAGGGGCATTTGCTAAGTTCAAAGCACAGCAGTTTAATATTGCATTGTGGAAATACAATGACCTCCTCTTTTTAAGAAAAATTGTTGAGACAGTAATAGGCACTGAAAACTGGATGAAATGGATTATCCAAACTTTCTTTCGGTCAAAGTTCAAGCTGGATACAATACTGAGACGGCTTGTACTTGTGGATGATGGAAGAGTACATCTCTCCAATGCCCAAGATAGAAGTACAATCATTCTGGGCCACCTGAGTCTCCTGGCAGCTCTTAGTATAGTCAAATCATAGTATTCTTTTGGATCACCTTTGAGAGCTGGGATTGACAGATATTATGCAGCAGTTCTTCTTCGTCCTCTAGGACCTATGTCACACTTTGAGTATAAGTCTAACTCTAAGAATCATCCCAAAGGTGCTTTTTCAGGAGGCAACTGGACTTTTTTGTTTTTCTTTGAAGACATTTTGCTTCTCATCCAAGAAGCTTCTTCAACTTAGATTGGATGGTGGGGAATGGAAGAATTTATATTCTTTGCAGACAGCTGGTCATTTTAATTCTTTTAGAGAGTTGTTGAAGCCATTTGGAGGTTTATCTCTGTCTTCAGGATCACCTGAGTAGTGCAAATGTGTGTGGAGCTTTCTTGGCTACAGGATGTTTTCTACCCTGTGTCCCTTCACTGTTGAAGACAGGTGCAGGCTGTTGGGGATGAATCTCAAACAGAAGCACAAATGGTTCCTGTAGTACGCAATGTTTTCTGGAAATCCATTCATACTCCTGCAACTCTAAGAATGTGCATGATGGAAGAGGTCTCTTAAAGCAATTTTACCTCAGTATAAATAGATGAAATGGTTTAGAGAATATGTATATGTATATATATAATTTTTAAAGAAAGCATATACACTTTCTTCATTCCCAAAACGAATTCTTAGATTTTATTATCTCATGACATCTTTTAAGCAGAATTTTTCCAAGTGCTCAGGATGATGTTACCTCTGTTTGTAACTCTCCTGTCTTTTCCATATTTAATTATATGTGAAAAAACATAGACTCCAAATACTATGAGAGAGTTCATTGTTCAGTGAAGGATGTTCAATACAAACCCTTTGATCACATTATTCAATAATGCCAAACAAACATACAAGACCCTGCTACTCCACTTATGAGAATTTCACTCATTTTTAATTCTGTTCTGAAAAAGAAAAATCACCCGGACTTTCTTTTCTTTTGAATCAAAATGAAATAGCTGTGACAAATGCAGAAGAAAATTTCAGTGTAATTCTCTTTTACATATATACAATAAGATAAACAATTGAGCTTCCCAACAACAAAGCTATTCACTAGTAATATGATTTAGTATGGACGCCAGCTGCAACCACAACCAATAAAGACTGATATGTCCTCCTTAACATGTCATTATCAGCCTTAACTAATCAAGACCCTCTAAAATATTTGCCAGAGTAATTCAGTGCTGTGAAATAAATATAAATTGTGGATAGAAAAGGTTATTAAAAGGTACAAGGAGGTCTTTGCATAGCAATTACTAAACTGTCAGAGGGGAAATCTTTGCAGGTAAGGTTTCCTCTTGAGGAGATGTTAACAATAGTTTCATAAATCTAAAAATGCAAATGAATGCATGATAAAAATGTCTGATGCTATTTCCTGTCCCTGTTCCTCCTCTCTGTTACAGTTAACTTTAATGGAGCAAAGCCAACAGTCATTTCAACTAAGATAAGAAATCCCCGGTTCTATCCAAGAACTCCATGGAAGATCTTAGGCAAGGAAGCAGACCTTTGCCTCCGCCTTTGATAAAGTATACCATGAAGCTAATCTTCCAGGTCAAGTGTTCAAGTCCTTCCCAAAAGACTGAAATCTAGCCCCAGAAACCAGGCTTTCTATTGATTTAGATTTACCCTAGTAAACTACAGGTAGTTCTCAACTTGTAACAGTTTGTTTAGTGACCATTCGAAGTTACAACAGCACTGAAAAAAGTAACTTATAACCAGTTTTTACACTTACGACCATTGCAGAATCCCCATGGTCATATGATCAAATTCAATTGCTTGGCAACCAGTTCATATTTATGATGGTTGCAGTATCCTGGGATAAGTGATTGCCTTTTGTGACCATCTGGCAAGCAAAGTCAATGGGGAAATCAGATTCACTTAACAATCATGTTATTAACTATAGTGGGTCACTTAACTACTGTGGCGAGAAAGGTCATAAAATGGGGCAGCACTCATTTAACAAATGTCTCACTTAGCAGCAGAAATTTTGGGTTCAATTGTAGTCATAAGTTGAGGACTATCTGTACCTAGAACTGGACTTTGGGAACCAAGGTCCTACACCTTGGGATTAAATAACTTCCCAGAGAGTGGCAGATAATGGGAGTTGTGGCAAAAAGATCAAAACCTGTATTTCAATTTCATAGGCATTCCAGAATCAACTAGAGCAAAACTGCAACTCCCTTTTATTATATATGTGTATGTTTGCATGCATATGAGTATGTATGTGTAGTTGGATATGCAAGGTTAAACACAGTATTTTTATTATATTTCTTTACACAAGAATAAGTTTATTTCCACATTTAGCACAAAGGCAGTAGAGCAAATACTATTGAATTCCTTCCTATGATCATTTATAAGGTACTTAACAGCAAATACATATATATTATTTATTATTAAAGTTATATGCCACCTATCTCACCTGGAGGAAACTTTATCTATTATACAGTCTCAGCAAGTGGCAATTTTTAGCTAACTTTCTCTGGAAGACAGGTTATTTGAAATAAAAACCTGGTGGAAGGCATTGGTAAAGTACTTGCTGCCAAGAAAATTACAAGGTCGTGTTATTGTAATCACATTGAGCTCAGGTTAAAGAGCACTTTACATGCATGCATACATATATATTATTATATAGGGGTGTGTAGGGGTGTGTGGGTGGTTGTATCATAGGAATGTGATGTAAAATGCAATTAAAAAGAAGAAAAAATAGTTTTTTTAAAAAAAATCATTTTGGTAAATATTTTACCAAAATGATTTTTTTTCTTATGAGGAATACTAAAACTTCTATATAATATGAAATAGCTGTAAAATGGGACAAAATATTAAAAACTGTGCATATTTCAGAAGTGATGTTTTTAGTTTTTATAAAAAAAATAATATTTATGACTATCTGAAAGGAGGCCTATAAAGTCAATAAAACTAGAGTACAAATTTTTCTAGTTGTATCATTCATTTAACATTTGCTTTTACATTATCCATTCTGTTACTGAATTCAAGCAATTTTTATTGGATGACCACGAACAATATAAATAGACCTGTGGCTATCTCATTTAAAAGCTGCTATGGAGGGATAACGTTTATAGTTTTAATGGAGTGGGAAATTTGCTATATATATAAAGTAGTACATTCAAGGTAGAAGAAGTCGATTGTTCCAAATCTTCATCCTTTAATAATAAATTATTGAAGTTTAAAGTATGATGTTCTTCAGTTTATTCTGTCCCTGATTCTCATCCAAATTTTCCACTGTTATACCATGTTTTAGATGTATAAACAAAACTGCAAAAATCTGAAATGATAGAATTATAGAACTGGGAAGAAAATTTCTGAATATTAAAAAAAAATCTCTTAGGACATCTAAATAATAATAGTAATAATAATAATAATAATAATAATAGTAGTAGTAGTAGTAGTAGTAGTAGTAGTAGTAGTAGTAGTAGTAGTAGTAGTAGTAGTAGTAGTAATAATAAAAAAGTTGGAAGGGACCTTGGAGGTCATCAAGTCCAACTCGCTGCTCAGGCAGGAAACCCTACACCATTTCGGACAGATGGCTGTCCAATCTCTTCTTAAAAACTTCCAGTGTTGGAGCATTCACCGCTTCTGGAGGCAGGTTGTTCCATTGGTTAATTGTTCTAACTGTCAGGAAGTTTCTCCTTAGTTCTAGGTTGCTTCTCTCCTTGATTAGTTTCCAAGATCCGTTGCCGTCAGGTGCCTTGGAGAATAGCTTGACTCCCTCTTCTTTGTGGCAGCCCCTGAGATATTGGAACACTGCTATCATGTCCCCCCTTGTCCTTCTCTTCATTAAATTAGACATACCCAATTCCAGCAACCGTTCCTCATATGTTTTAGCCTCCAGTCCACTAATCATCTTTGTTGCTCTTCTCTGTACTCTTTCTAGAGTCTCAGCATCTTTTTTACATCACGGTGACCAAAATTGGATGCAGTATTCCAAGTGTGGCCTTACCAAGGCATTGTAAAGTGGTATTAACACTTCACGTGATCTTGATTCTATCCCTCTGTTAATGCAGCCCAGCACTGTGTTGGCTTTTTTGGCAGCTGCAGCACACTGCTGGCTCATATTTAAGTGATTGTCCACTAGGACTCCGAGATCCCTCTCACAGTTACTACTATTGA
>NW_015387726.1:5220-13436 GCF_001527695.2 Protobothrops mucrosquamatus | reverse complement strand
GCCTTACCAAGGCATTGTAAAGTGGTATTAACACTTCACGTGATCTTGATTCTATCCCTCTGTTAATGCAGCCCAGCACTGTGTTGGCTTTTTTGGCAGCTGCAGCACACTGCTGGCTCATATTTAAGTGATTGTCCACTAGGACTCCGAGATCCCTCTCACAGTTACTACTATTGAGCAAGGTACCCCCTATACTATACCTGTACATTTGGTTTTTTATATGTTATACCTAGTAAACTAATATAGCTGGGATTGAATTTTTTTTTCCTTCCAGATGCTCTAATTTTCTACTTGGGGGGAATTTTCACATGGAAGAACATGGAGGGAAAACACTTGTGTTAACAACTCACAGTTCTGCAGTCCATGCTATTATATATATTTTTTTCTACTTTATCCTACCAGATTTATAAACCAAGAACTGGCACACAGATCACTGGACAAGAAATCTTCATTCTCTTCCATTTTGCTTTCTTCTTCTTTTATCTAATGTTTTTGTTTTGTTTTGTTTGTCACATTAGGTAGATCTAGGACCTGTCATTTCAGTTACTTGTATTCCATAGCATTGCTTTCCCTTCTTCTCCTCCAATTAAATGGAACAAATCATTCTGATGCCCAGAAATGAAAACATATTTAATAATAATAAGGCAGAAATTACTATACAGTATAGTATTATTTTTCCCCATACTCCCATTCACCTTATATTCATATGTTCCTTAATCTCATGCTTTCATCTTTCTCATCTGCTTTCTACACCAGATAAGTATTAATGTGACTCACTGGCTGGAGAGCTAATGCTCTTCATCATCATTGACTGCAGCAGTATAAGCAGATAAATCACACAGGTGGGGCATGAGTGACGGCCTTTTGAATACAAAATACTAGAGGGGAAATCAAACTGCTACATAAAAGCATCTGTCTTACAGCAAAATTATAGCACTTATTAGTCTCTCTTGCACTTCTTTCTTAGGTAGCCAGCTTGGTAAAGTTTGCATTTGCATTCAGGATAAAAAGTACGAATGATGTGAAGCTCAATTTTTTTTCACTATAAATTTCTCTGAATCTAAAATGAGTTAGTGATTATTAGGTTGTATGTCCATTGTCATAAAGCCAAAACAAAATGAACTGCAAATGGCAACGCTTTTTTTGTTCTGAAAAGGATTTTCACCCACTTTCATTTGAATCTCCTTATTAAAACAAATATTGACTTATTTTATAGGTGCCACTATAACTTCTATTTCATAAGTTGTTTTGGAAAATTTACCAAATGCGCGCGTGCGTGCGCGCGCGCACACACACACACACACACACACACACACACACAGAGAGAGAGAGAGAGAGAGAGAGAGAGAGATACCATTATGAATGGAGATTAAAAAATAAGTTTGAAATTAGAAATTACTATTAGAAAAATGTTAGTTACAACACCAAAGAGATGGGTAAGAGCTAATACTTGAATGGATCACAAACTGCACATATGGAAGTTTCAAGTCAAACTAAAGTGGAAGAAGAAAGCTAACCAGTTTCCACAATATGTTCTTGCATATATGCCCACCACTTTGAAGAACAATAAAAACTATTTTGAAATCCTGAATCCTGACAGGGAAACAAAGAAACTATGGAATAAAATCAAAGCAGTTGTTAGGGCTTAATGTGGAAAAAAAAAAGACTTTTGAAGGCCAAGAAACAGAAGAAACCAAAGTGGATGTAACAAACTTTGGAAATTGTTAATAAGAGAAGAAAACCCGAAGGGAAGAAAGACAAAAGGAACTTAGCAAAGAATTTCAGACAGCTATGGTAAGAGACAAGAAATAGTATTATAATAAACATAAAAAATACAAGGAAAGTCTTTCCAAAGAATTTAAAACCCAGAAGGAGATTCCAGTCTTGAATCTGTATGCTAAAAATGCCAATGAACAGATACTGTCAAAAAAGATCAAAAAAAGAAATGGAAAAGCCTACTAAATTCTGTACAGTAGAGATTTCAAAATCCAAAATACCTTAGAAGATATTCTCTACTTATTTCTAGTATTAGAAGATGAAGTTAAATCAACATTATGGTCATTACCAAGCCTATAATGGCTCCTAGGGTTTGGGAGTGGGAGGCCTCAGGTCTCCATTACTTCATGTTCTGCAGTCAAGTCTAGGACAATTGGCTGCCTGGCCCTGCCTGCTTCACTGTAAACTCCTCCCCCCGCCCCAGCCAACCCACCGCAGGCATTCCTCCCACTCCACTCCTCCCAGGTTGCTCACCTCTGGCAATTCGCCACAGGACAAATAGCCCTGGCCAATTCACCATGCAGGACAATTAGTCACTGTCCACTTCACCCGACACCCTCTCTGTTTGATGTGTCCAATGGGAAGGCAGAGGCTCTCCCCTTAGTGTGTGGATTGGTACATCCCGGCAGCAAATCTGCATGCCGTGGTATGAACCTCTGCCTTCCCATTGGACGCCGATCAGAGAGGGCGCTTGGTGGAGTGGGCCAGGCTGTTTGGATGCCAGGCTTTTTCAAAAAGCTGCGCACCGGGAAGCGGGGCATGTGGTGGATCCTGTGCAGGGCAACTATGTTGCTTCTCCATACCAGGCACACTGCCTTTTGAAAAAGCCTGGCACCCGAAACCACTGCCCACCCCATCCGGCACTGTGTCTGCGCACCACTTCTAAGGGGATGGCAGAGGCCCACCCCTTGACATGCAGATTGGCTACTGGGACACGCGGCTAATTCCCCTCATGGTGAATCAGCCAGGGCTATTTGTTCCATGGCAAATCACCTGGAGTGAGGCAGATGGGGAGGAATAGTGGCAATGAGAAGGAACAACAGGGAGAAGTGGCAGGGGAGGGGCCCCCATGGTGAGTTGGCTGGGGTGGTGGGGAATGAGGTGAAGCAGGTGGGCCAGATGGCTGCAGCCAATTGTCCCATTCCACCTGCAGTCATTCTAACACAGCCAATCTCTTAATTCCACACCCCCCCAAGTTGCAGATTCCACCACAACTATAGGAATTGATGGAATAGCTACAGAACTGATTCTATCTAATATATCAACGTGTGGAATGTGGTTAGAAATATGAGAATCTCAGAACATTTCACTAACCTCATACAAAATGTATACACAGGTCAGGAGGCCAAAATCCAGGTGGAACACAATGGAACAAATTGGCTCCGGTTCATAAAAATAGTGAGACAAGGCTGTTAATGTAAACTAAGTGGCTGCAGTCTAAATATCAGAGAGGGGATTAGTGATAGAAAATACTAGGATTATAATTAATAAAGACTTATTATCTAAAAGGGAGTTAAAGCGCGTTATGGACTTGGTTATTTAAATAGTTGGTTAATGTTAGTTAGATTATGATTATATTTGTAACCCTGTGTTCAGCTCTGGGAAGTGGGGGAGAGGGAGGGGGGTCTTGGGGTTGGTATGGGGGTTTATATTGTAATTTTTGTAAAACTTTTAATAAAAAAAGACTTATTATCTAAGTCCAAGTATTCTCAATCAGATACAATGAATGAAAATATGAGCAAGAAAGTTTTGCCATGTCACATCCCTCAAAGGGGTTGACTTTGATGGGAAGGTTTTATATTCCTTCAACCTCTCTGTTCCCCCCACCCACGGAGTTTCTTAGTTTAGCAAGGGAAGATTACATATTAGTGAGGATTAGCTATGTCGTTACTATCTAGCAGGTATTTCACACTTAGTTAAAGAAAAAGAAGGAAATAATTATCTAACTGGGGTCAAAGTGGCTTATACTTAGTAACTGGCACACCACTCAGGAAATCAAATAAGAAAAGCTAGCTTATCTAAGCAGCCTCTCTTCTTGGTGTTAATTAAAAAATGCAGGTCAATCACAGGACAGCTGTATTTTCTTTCCTTACTGATTCAATCTCTATGCTGAATACATATTAAGGGAAGCTGGATTGAAAAAAGAAGAATGTTGTTTTAAAATTGGAAGTAGAAACATCAATAACTGTACTGTACTGATGGTACTAGTCTGGTAGCTGAATACAAATGATTTGCAAGGTGTAGTAATGAAGGTCAGAGTGAAAAAAAATGGGACTATGATTAAATATAAAGAAGACCGCACTAATGACAACAGGTACATCAACTAGCCTTTGAACTGACAGTAAAGAAGCTGAAACTCTAGATGGTTTCTGTCTTTTAGAATCAGCTTTCAATAGCAAAGGAAGCAGCAATGAGTTACTATACCAGAGATTATCATTACATAGAGCAGCCATGAAAGTCTTGGAAAAGATATTCCAATGCTATGATATATCAATACCTACAAAGAACAAAATGTAAAGGAGCAGGATAGAAAGAGTTCTGATGCTTTCTAACTAGAGAAGACTTCTAAGATAGTCAACAAAACAAACAAATATTTTGCAGAACAAAACATTTTGCAAGCACAGAAACGATCAGGCTCAAATTACAATAATATACTGACACATTATGCAAAAATATAGCTCTTTTGAGAATTCTATAATACTGGGAAAGATGGAAGCAAAGAGTAATGAGGAGTGAGAAGCAGTCAGTCAAGTGGATGGACTCAATTACAGGGGCAATGGGTACACAATTAGAAAATGTGAAGGATCAAATTGGGGACAGATCACCCTGGGAAAATATTGTGCGATTACTAAGAGTCAACATTCACTTGAATGGCACATCATCATTGTCGTCATCATCATCATTGTCAGAAACTGAAAAAATGATTCTTAATCATTATTTATATATTTCCAGGTATTTTAAATTGATCTTCCCTTTGAGAAAGATTCAGAATGACCACTACGTACTGATCATTGCAAATTGAATATAGCTGATATGTAACTTCAGACATAGATGATTATCATAATAAGTAAAATTGAATATTTTCTTTAATCATATGTTAAATTGTTTTTAGTATGTACAATTTTTATTTTATGTTAATAAAATAAATACACCATTATTTTACCTGTGGACAATGTTTTACATTAGAATATGATGACAATGAGGAAATGCTTGATGAAATTTTCTTAGCTTTATTACAACAGAATGATACTTAAAAGATTCCTTACAATATAATATTCCTCACAGCAATACTGAAAAATGCAAATACAATACCAATTTATTCCATATATTACTAGAATATTTGATAAATAACCAATATGTAAAGTATATCACAAATTATGTTAATAGTAAATGAACTAGATTTCAAAGTCTATATAACTGATGAATGTATAATAATTTTTACAGACCACAAATATTAAAAATCATGTGTCTCTATAAGATTTTATATTTAGTTTGTCAATTTTTAGTATAAAGCAGCGTTTTTTCAATTATTGCAATTATTCAAAAGAATGCATTCTTTAGTCATTATCTTATCCTTTGATCATAAAAATATTTCTAAAAATTTTATTGGCATGTGTTTTCTAATANTCTTTGCAGGTAAGGTTTCCTCTTGAGGAGATGTTAACAATAGTTTCATAAATCTAAAAATGCAAATGAATGCATGATAAAAATGTCTGATGCTATTTCCTGTCCCTGTTCCTCCTCTCTGTTACAGTTAACTTTAATGGAGCAAAGCCAACAGTCATTTCAACTAAGATAAGAAATCCCCGGTTCTATCCAAGAACTCAATGGAAGATCTTAGGCAAGGAAGCAGACCTTTGCCTCTGCCTTTGATAAAGTATACCATGAAGCTAATCTTCCAGGTCAAGTGTTCAAGTCCTTCCCAAAAGACTGAAATCTAGCCCCAGAAGCAGTGACCATTCGAAGTTACAACAGCGCTGAAAAAAGTAACTTATAACCAGTTTTTACACTTACGACCATTGCAGAATCCCCATGGTCATATGATCAAATTCAATTGCTTGGCAACCAGTTCATATTTATGATGGTTGCAGTATCCTGGGATCAAGTGATCGCCTTTTGTGACCATCTGGCAAGCAAAGTCAATGGGGAAATCAGATTCACTTAACAATCATGTTATTAACTATAGTGGGTCACTTAACTACTGTGGCGAGAAAGGTCATAAAATGGGGCAGCACTCATTTAACAAATGTCTCACTTAGCAACAGAAATTTTGGGTTCAATTGTAGTCATAAGTTGAGGACTATCTGTACCTAGAACTGGACTTTGGGAACCAAGGTCCTACACCTTGGGATTAAATGACTCCCCAGAGCGTGGCAGATAATGGGAGTTGTGGCAAAAAGATCAAAACCTGTATTTCAATTTCATAGGCATTCCAGAATCAACTAGAGCAAAACTGCAACTCCCTTTTATTATATATGTGTATGTTTGCATGTATATGAGTATGTATGTGTAGTTGGATATGCAAGGTTAAACACAGTATTTTTATTATATTTCTTTACACAAGAATAAGTTTATTTCCACATTTAGCACAAAGGCAGTAGAACAAATACTACTGAATTCCTTCCTATGATCATTTATAAGGTACTTAACAGCAAATACATATATATTATTTATTATTAAAGTTATATGCCACCTATCTCACCTGGAGGAAACTTTATCTATTATATACTTATACAGACTCAGCAAGTGGCAATTTTAGCTAACTTTCTCTGGAACACAGGTTATTTGAAATAAAAACCTGGTGGAAGGCATTGGTAAAGTACTTGCTGCCAAGAAAATTACAAGATCGTGTTATTGTAATCACATTGAGCTCAGGTTAAAGAGCACTTTACATGCATGCATACATATATATTATTATATAGGGGTGTGTAGGGGTGTGTGGGTGGTTGTATCATAGGAATGTGATGTAAAATGCAATTAAAAAGAAGAAAAAATAGTTTTTTTAAAAAAAAATCATTTTGGTAAATATTTTACCAAAATGATTTTTTTTCTTATGAGGAATACTGAAACTTCTATATAATATGAAATAGCTGTAAAATGGGACAAATATTAAAAACTGTGCATATTTCAGAAGTGATGTTTTTAGTTTTCATAAAAAAAATAATATTTATGACTATCTGAAAGGAGGCCCATAAAGTCAATAAAACTAGAGTACAAATTTTTCTAGTTGTATCATTCATTTAACATTTGCTTTTACATTATCCATTCTGTTACTGAATTCAAGCAATTTTTATTGGATGACCAAGAACAATATAAATAGACCTGTGGCTATCTCATTTAAAAGCTGCTATGGAGGGATAACGTTTATAGTTTTAATGGAGTGGGAAATTTGCTATATATATAAAGTAGTACATTCAAGGTAGAAGAAGTAGATTGTTCCAAATCTTCATCCTTTAATAATAAATTATTGAAGTTTAAAGTATGATGTTCTTCAGTTTATTCTGTCCCTGATTCTCATCCAAATTTTCCACTGTTATACCATGTTTTAGACGTATAAACAAAACTGCAAAAATCTGAAATGATAGAATTATAGAACTGGGAAGAAAATTTCTGAATATTAAAAAAAAAATCTCTTAGGACATCTAAATAATAATAGTAATAATAATAATAGTAGTAGTAGTAGTAATAATAATAATAATAATAATAATAATAATAATAATAATAATAATAATAATAATAATAATAATAATAATAATAATAATAATAATAATAATAATAATAATAATAATAAAGTTGGAAGGGACCTTGGAGGTCATCAAGTCCAACTCGCTGCTCAGGCAGGAAACCCTACACCATTTCGGACAGATGGCTGTCCAGTCTCTTCTTAAAAACTTCCAGTGTTGGAGCATTCACCGCTTCTGGAGGCAGGTTGTTCCATTGGTTAATTGTTCTAACTGTCAGGAAGTTTCTCCTTAGTTTTAGGTTGCTTCTCTCCTTGATTAGTTTCCAAGATCCGTTGCCATCAGGTGCCTTGGAGAATAGCTTGACTCCCTCTTCTTTGTGGCAGCCCCTGAGATATTGGAACACTGCTATCATGTCCCCCCTTGTCCTTCTCTTCATTAAACTAGACATACCCAATTCCAGCAATCGTTCCTCATATGTTTTAGCCTCCAGTCCACTAATCATCTTTGTTGCTCTTCTCTGTACTCTTTCTAGAGTCTCAGCATCTTTTTTACATCACGGTGACCAAAATTGGATGCAGTATTCCAAGTGTGGCCTTACCAAGGCATTGTAAAGTGGTATTAATACTTCACGTGATCTTGATTCTATCCCTCTGTTAATGCAGCCTAGCACTGTGTTGGCCTTTTTGGCAGCTGCAGCACACTGCTGGCTCATATTTAAGTGATTGTCCACTAGGACTCCGAGATCCCTCTCACAGT
>NW_015387726.1:0-5162 GCF_001527695.2 Protobothrops mucrosquamatus | reverse complement strand
AAAGTGGTATTAATACTTCACGTGATCTTGATTCTATCCCTCTGTTAATGCAGCCTAGCACTGTGTTGGCCTTTTTGGCAGCTGCAGCACACTGCTGGCTCATATTTAAGTGATTGTCCACTAGGACTCCGAGATCCCTCTCACAGTTACTACTATTGAGCAAGGTACCCCCTATACTATACCTGTGCATTTGGTTTTTTATATGTTATATTTTTATACCTAGTAAACTAATATAGTTGGGATTGAATTTTTTTTTTCCTTCCAGATGCTCTAATTTTCTACTTGGGGGGAATTTTCACATGGAAGAACATGGAGGGAAAACACTTGTGTTAACAACTCACAGTTCTGCAGTCCATGCTATTATATATATTTTTTTCTACTTTATCCTACCAGATTTATAAACCAAGAACTGGCACCCAGATCACTGGACAAGAAATCTTCATTCTCTTCCATTTTGCTTTCTTCTTCTTTTATCTAATGTTTTTGTTTTGTTTTGTTTGTCACATTAGGTAGATCTAGGACCTGTCATTTCAGTTACTTGTATTACATAGCATTGCTTTCCCTTCTTCTCCTCCAATTAAATGGAACAAATCATTCTGATGCCCAGAAATGAAAACATATTTAATAATAATAAGGCAGAAATTACTATACAGTATAGTATTATTTTTCCCCTTACTCCCATTCACCTTATATTCATATGTTCCTTAATCTTATGCTTTCATCTTTCTCATCTGTTTTCTACACCATATAAGTATTACTGTGACTCACTGGCTGGAGAGCTAATGCTCTTCATCATCATTGACTGCAGCAGCATAAGCAGATAAATCACACAGGTGGGGCATGAGAGACGGCTTTTTGAATACAAAATACTAGAGGGGAAATCAAACTGCTACATAAAAGCATCTGTCTCACAGCAAAATTATAGCACTTATTAGTCTCTCTTGCACTTCTTTCTTAGGTAGCCAGCTTGGTAAAGTTTGCATTTGCATTCAGGATAAAAAGTACGAATGATGTGAAGCTCAATTTTTTTTCTCTGAATCTAAAATGAGTTAGTGATTATTAGGTTGTATGTCCATTGTCATAAAGCCAAAACAAAATGAACTGCAAATGGCAAAGCTTTCTTTGTTCTGAAAAGGATTTTCAGCCACTTTCATTTGAATCTCCTTATTAAAACAAATATTGACTTATTTTATAGGTGCCACTATAACTTCTATTTCATATGTTGTTTTGGAAAATTTACCAAATGCGCGCACGCGCACACACACACACACACACACACAGAGAGAGAAAGAGAGAGACCATTATGAATGGAGATTAAAAAATAAGTTTGAAATTAGAAATTACTATTAGAAAAATGTTAGTTACAACACCAAAGAGATGGGTAAGAGCTAATTTTTGAATGGATCACAAACTGCACATATGGAAGTTTCAAGTCAAACTAAAGTGGAAGAAGAAAGCTAACCAGTTTCCACAATATGTTCTTGCATATATGCCCACCACTTTGAAGAACAATAAAAACTATTTTGAAATCCTGAATCCTGACAGGAAAACAAAGAAACTATGGAATAAAATCAAAGCAGTTGTTAGGGCTTAATGTGGAAAAAAAAAGACTTTTGAAGGCCAAGAAACAGAAGAAACCAAAGTGGATGTAACAAACTGTGGAAATTGTTAATAAGAGAAGAAAACCCGAAGGGAAGAAAGACAAAAATCACAGGAAGGAACTTAGCAAAGAATTTCAGACAGCTATGGTAAGAGACAAGAAATAGTATTATAATAAACATAAAAAATACGAGGAAAGTCTTTCCAAAGAATTTAAAACCCAGAAGGAGATTCCAGTCTTGAATCTGTATGCTAAAAATGCCAATGAACAGATACTGTCAAAAAGATCAAAGAAAGATGGGAAAAGCCTTCTAAATTCTGTACAGTAGAGATTTCAAAATCCAAAATACCTTAGAAGATATTCTCTACTTATTTCTAGTATTAGAAGATGAAGTTAAATCAACATTATGGTCATTACCAAGCCTATAATGGCTCCTAGGATTTGGGAGTGGGAGGCCTCAGGTCTCCATTACTTCATGTTCTGCAGTCAAGTCTAGGACAATTGGCTGCCTGGCCCTGCCTGCTTCACTGTAAACTCCTCCCCCCACCCCAGCCAACCCACCGCAGGCATTCCTCCCACTCCACTCCTCCCATGTTGCTCACCTCTGGCAATTCGCCACAGGACAAATAGCCCTGGCCAATTCACCATGCAGGACAATTAGTCACTGTCCACTTCACCCGACACCCTCTCTGTTTGATGTGTCCAATGGGAAGGCAGAGGCTCTCCCCTTAGTGTGTGGATTGGTACATCCCGGCAGCAAATCTGCATGCCGTGGTGTGAACCTCTGCCTTCCCATTGGACGCCGATCAGAGAGGGCGCTTGGTGGAGTGGGCCAGGCTGTTTGGATGCCAGGCTTTTTTAAAAAGCTGTGCACCGGGAAGCGGGGCATGTGGTGGATCCTGTGCAGGGCAACTATGTTGCTTCTCCATACCAGGCACACTGCCTTTTGAAAAAGCCTGGCACCCGAAACCACTGCCCACCCCATCCGGCACTGTGTCTGCGCACCACTTCTAAGGGGATGGCAGAGGCCCACCCCTTGACATGCAGATTGGCTACTGGGACACGCGGCTAATTCCCCTCATGGTGAATCAGCCAGGGCTATTTGTTCCATGACAAATCACCTGGAGTGAGGCAGATGGGGAGGAATAGTGGCAATGAGAAGGAACAACAGGGAGAAGTGGCAGGGGAGGGGCCCCCATGGTGAGTTGGCTGGGGTGGGGGGGAATGAGGTGAAGCAGGTGGGCCAGATGGCTGCAGCCACTTGTCCCATTCCACCTGCAGTCATTCTAACACAGCCAATCTCTTAATTCCCCCCCCCCCAAAGTTGCAGATTCCACCACAACTATAGGAATTGATGGAATAGCTACAGAACTGATTCTGTCTAATATATCAACGTGTGGAATGTGGTTAGAAATATGAGAATCTCAGAACATTTCACTAACCTCATACAAAATGTATACACAGGTCAGGAGGCCAAAATCCAGGTGGAACACAATGGAACAAATTGGCTCCGGTTCATAAAAATAGTGAGACAAGGCTGTTAATGTAAACTAAGTGGCTGCAGTCTAAATATCAGAGAGGGGATTAGTGATAGAAAATACTAGAATTATAATCAATAAAGACTTATTATCTAAGTCCAAGTATTCTCAATCAGATACAATGAATGAAAATATGAGCAAGAAAGTTTTGCCATGTCACATCCCTCAAAGGGGTTGACTTTGATGGGAAGATTTTATATCCCTTCAACCTCTCTGTTCCCCCCACCCACAGAGTTTCTTAGTTTAGCAAGGGAAGATTACATATTAGTGAGGATTAGCTATGTTGTTACTATCTAGCAGGTATTTCACACTTAGTTAAAGAAAAAGAAGGAAATAATTATCTAACTGGGGTCAAAGTGGCTTATACTTAGTAACTGGCACACCACTCAGGAAATCAAATAAGAAAAGCTAGCTTATCTAAGCAGCCTCTCTTCTTGGTGTTAATTAAAAAATGCAGGTCAATCACAGGACAGCTGTATTTTCTTTCCTTACTGATTCAATCTCTGTGCTGAATACATATTAAGTAAAGCTGGATTGAAAAAAGAAGAATGTTGTTTTAAAATTGGAAGTAGAAACATCAATAACTGTACTGTACTGATGGTACTAGTCTGGTAGCTGAATACAAATGATTTGCAAGGTGTAGTAATGAAGGTCAGAGTGAAAAAAATGGGACTATGATTAAATATAAAGAAGACCACACTAATGACAACAGGTACATCAACCAGCCTTTGAACTGACAGTAAAGAAGCTGAAACTCTAGATGGTTTCTGTCTTTTAGAATCAGCTTTCAATAGCAAAGGAAGCAGCAATGAGTTACTATACCAGAGATTATCATTACATAGAGCAGCCATGAAAGTCTTGGAAAAGATATTCCAATGCTATGATATATCAATATATACAAAGAACAAAATGTAAAGGAGCAGGATAGAAAGAGTTCTGATGCTTTCTAACTAGAGAAGACTTCTAAGATAGTCAACAAAACAAACAAATATTTTGCAGAACAAAACATTTTGCAAGCACAGAAATGATCAGGCTCAAATTACAATAATATACTGACACATTATGCAAAAATATAGCTCTTTTGAGAATTCTATAATACTGGGAAAGATGGAAGCAAAGAGTAATGAGGAGTGAGAAGCAATCAGTCAAGTGGATGGACTCAATTACAGGGGCAATGGGCACACAATTAGAAAATGTGAAGGATCAAATTGGGGACAGATCACCCTGGAAAAAAATTGTGCGATTACTAAGAGTCAACATTCACTTGAATGGCACATCATCATTGTCATCATCATCATCATTGTCAGAAACTGAAAAAATGATTCTTAATCATTATTTATATATTTCCAGGTATTTTAAATTGATCTTCCCTTTGAGAAAGATTCAGAATGACCACTACGTACTGATCATTGCAAATTGAATATAGCTGATATGTAACTTCAGACATAGATGATTATCATAATAAGTAAAATTGAATATTTTCTTTAATCATATGTTAAATTGTTTTTAGTATGTACAATTTTTATTTTATGTTAATAAAATAAATACACCATTATTTTACCTGTGGACAATGCTTTACATTAGAATATGATGACAATGAGGAAATGCTTGATGAAATTTTCTTAGCTTTATTACAACAGAATGATACTTAAAAGATTCCTTACAATATAATATTCCTCACAGCAATACTGAAAAATGCAAATACAATACCAATTTATTCCATATATTACTAGAATATTTGATAAATAACCAATATGTAAAGTATATCACAAATTATGTTAATAGTAAATGAACTAGATTTCAAAGTCTATATAACTGATGAATATATAATAATTTTTACAGACCACAAATATTAAAAATCATGTGTCTCTATAAGATTTTATATTTAGTTTGTCAATTTTTAGTATAAAGCAGCGTTTTTTCAATTATTGCAATTATTCAAAAGAATGCATTCTTTAGTCATTATCTTATCCTTTGATCATAAAAATATTTCTAAAAATTTTATTGGCATGTGTTTTCTAATA
>NW_015387725.1:216948-219518 GCF_001527695.2 Protobothrops mucrosquamatus | reverse complement strand
GTGTTGATGGCTGGCTATTAAGTTGCTAAATGTAGTTTTCTTGTGCTGCCATGCCCTCAACTTCTGAATACCTGATAGGCTGATGATAAATCAGCACTCCTATTGACTAACAAGGGGCCAGCTTCCCAGGCTTCTATCATTTTTCTGGTTATTTTTGTCCCCGCTTGGCCAACAAGCTGAGTTTACATTGGTCCTCTAGAAAACTAATACAGGTTGTATTATGTATCATGAACTGTGGTGGCACAGTGGTTAGAATGCAATCTTACAGATTAATTCTGCTGACTGCCAGGAGTTCGATCTTCAACAGCTCAATGTTGACTCAGCCTTCCATACTTTTGAGGTCAGTAAAATGTGGACCCAGATTGTTGGGGGCAATATGCTGACTCTGTAAACTGCTTAGAGAGGACTGTAAAGCATTGTGAAGTGGTATATAAGTCTAAGTGCTATTGCTAGTGCTATTGTAGGACTGGCTATAAAGTAAAGTTACTCCAGTGGCAACATCTCTCCTGCCTCCAATTTTGAAAAAAATCTAACAAGTGTATGAATGGTAAATGAGGAACATAGACAATGTGTGATCATTGTCTCCAGTCAGACTGTTAAGATCTTCTTTTCATTGCTACCGATATGTACAAAAAAAAGTAATTGAAGTGTCAGCCAGCCAATTATAGCAAAGGTTGCAGGGATATTAATTTGTGAAGCAAAGTATCTTGGGCTTCTTGTGTACAGTATATATTTTGTGTATTGTTCTCTAATCTATCCTGATTTGGTCTTAGGGTTCTAGAAATAGCAAGTCTTAATTTGATTTGTTGAGACTTTTTTATTTCTGAACTGAAATAGACATTTCTTCAGTTGTTAACCAGCAATACTTGACTTACTGAGAGATGCTCTGGAAATCCAAAAGCATACATATTTTGTTTCATAATATCTCTGTTGTCTCTTTATGACCTTAGTCTTTAACTTTTAAGAGTCCTCCGCAGCCCCAGAAATGACATAGAAGATGGTGAATTAAAAAAAAAAAAAAGGGGGGGGGAGAAATGTTATCTCCTTCCACAAATCCTTCTGTTAAAACCTGAATCAAAGTACAGCCACATAATAGAAATGTCTATATAAACATGTCCTATGGTTTCTGTTTGCCCAGATCTCCTGTCTTACTTCTTGAGAAAGCCAAGGTTTAGAATTACCTACCAGGTCTGGTGGTCAGTGTTTTTTTTATGGGTTCTGTTTGTGGCTTTGGCTCTTGTTGTTATTAAATTGTTGCTTTGTTTTTAACCATTGTATGCTGCCTAATGTCATTGTTGTGTTTATATGGATGGCCACATAAATTGGATAAAGAGATGATAGACAGATATAGAATCAAGAGTATGTTAAAATAGTGACCTTGCATGAATAGCCCATCAGCCATATTGCAACCTGTGTTTGGTCTTTTTGATTTAGCAGGGCAAAAGTGCACAAATTCTATCAGTTTGAGAACAGCACCAAACTTTGCACACCATATCAAAGATTATAATCTAAATATGGCCAGCACTAAATTCTCAGATCTGGGAGAAGAACTAGAATTTTGAATGGATGAGTTAAGTGCCTTTAACCTCTAAAAATTTTAAGACCACCTTTTATTTCTTATATGCCTCTCAAGCTTCCCAAAATGCAAAGCAAGGGTAATTTTGAGTCCCTGCCTACTCTAGCCACACTTTTTGCACTCTGCATTACAGCATAAACTAGCTGAATTTTGGTGCTTCTTCATAGGCTGCTTGCCTGGGAACAAAGTTTAGAGAGAGATAAATCATAAATGTGATAAACTAAACACTTACCTTTTTACATTGGTAGGAATGAAAACACAATTTCTCCCTCTGTGATAGATCCATTTATTCCCAGGATATTTATTATAATGTGCAAGGCCAATGAAAATTATTTTCTTTTTTTTTTTTTTAGATTCACCAGAAGTTTTTCATCTTTGAACAGCAACATGCTTTATGGAGAACAACTGACACTGGACTCATTATACCTTGGTAATACAAATAACCTGTCTCAGATTAAGATGCAGAACAGCTCCAAAAATAAAGCCTTTTCTTTCTCCATTACAAAAGGGCAAATAATATATAAAAAAAGAGATTGGCACTATAAAAGAAAACTTTCTTATAAATATCAAGACTAATCTGAACAGAATGTGTATCTATAGGATGATCTCTTCACCAGTGTGTTGGGCTCTGCATTCAATTTTCAAATGATCTCACAATTCTTCTGTACCAGGGGTAGGCAACCTTGGCTCTTTTATGAGCCATGCTGGCTCAGGAATTCTGGGAGTTGAAGTCCACGAGTCATAAAAGAGCCAAGGTTG
Organism: Protobothrops mucrosquamatus; assembly: GCF_001527695.2. NCBI lineage: Eukaryota > Metazoa > Chordata > Lepidosauria > Squamata > Viperidae > Protobothrops > Protobothrops mucrosquamatus. The sequence continues at coordinate 217,183 of NW_015387725.1, read as the reverse complement.
CCTACCCCTGATCTATACCATTGGGACATCTTCCTATATTTATTTATTTATTTGTTTGGATTTTTATCCCGCCCTTCTCCTTACGGACTCAGGGCGGCTGACAGCCTGGTAAAACAAATACAGAGATAAAAATACCCACTTTAAAACCTAATTAAAATGAAATATTTGATGTGGCCTGTGTCAATTTAAAATTATTCTTAAAACCCCACTAAAAATTCCCCCTAGGCCAGTCCTG
>NW_015387725.1:213407-214657 GCF_001527695.2 Protobothrops mucrosquamatus | reverse complement strand
GGCCTGAAACCCGACTGGAGCGGGTCCAGATAGACTGTTTCCTCCAGGTGCCGAGGGAATTGCTGCGCAACCACACTCTCAACAACCTTCGCCACAAAGACCCCTGATAAGTCATTGCCTTCTAGAGTTCACTGATTTCAGTCCCATGGACACCCCTCCCCATCATATGGTAAACTCTAACAATCCGACTGGGACATCCAAGACTGCTAAGTATGTAATTGATGTTTTGGGACCTCTGACCTTTTGTAAGTCTCTTAGAATCTCAGGGAACCATACCACATTGTGACTAGATTTAACTAACTTGCTTAACCAGATCAATCAGTAGTTTAGAAGCAGCAATCCCCAAGGTTAACTATGAGGAGTGAATTCCCTAGTAATAGATTCAGGCAATAGATCTAAGAGTGACCCCATGAAAGTTCTTTCAGGGAGTTCCTTATGTACCCCACACATCAGACACCAGGTGAAGACATTCTTTGGAAGTTATAATGGTGGCAATGACAACTACCAGTCAGATGGATCAAGATAGGTACTTGGTAGTTGTCATGATGAGTCTGGGAAAACAGATCTGAAATCTCCAATCTCTTATGGATAAACCCCCATCATTACACAGTTGTTTCTCACTGAGCATTTGACTAGAAATATGCCTAATTAGCTTCAGAAATGTGGCTGTGCTAGTGTGGTTTCAGATTATGCCATGAGAGTCTAGAACATAGAATCATAAGGCTGGAAGAGACCTTGAATGTCTCCTAATCCAAACCCCTGCTCAAAGCAGGAGACCTTATGCCATCCTAGTCAAACAGTTGTCCAGTCTATTTTTGAAAACCATCAGTGATGGAGCACTACAACCCACTCCTCTGGGAGGCAAACTATTCCACTGAATAATTGTTCTCACTGTCAGAAAAATTTCTCCTTACTTCTAAGTTGGATCTCTTTTTAACAAACTTTTGCCCACTACTTCTTGTCCTGCCCTCAGGCGCTTTGGAGAATAAGTCAATCCCTCTTCTCTGTGACAGCTCTTCAAGTATTGGAAGACAATTATTATGTCTCCACTAATTCTTCTCTTCAATATCCTAGACATTCCTATCTGTCTCAACTATTCATTATACGATTTAGCCTCCAGAACCTTTATTATCTTTGTTGCTTTTCTCTGCACACTTTCTAAGGTCTTTCATTTGTTTCTATATATGCATATTGCCTCACCAATCCATATTAAATGGATTTTTTAAGAAGAGACTGGACAGCCATTTTTC
>NW_015387725.1:208195-212752 GCF_001527695.2 Protobothrops mucrosquamatus | reverse complement strand
AAAAAAAAAAAAAAAGATCCCAGACCTACTAAGCCAAATTGGTGGGGAGAGATACCTCCCTACAATCAAGGCAAGGCTTTTATGGAGCCATCCCAAAATTAGATTAAAGACTCATAATGTCTTATGTGTTGCCTGACTTTTGTATTTCTTCTATAGAATTTATACTTCCTCTTTAAACAGAAGAGTAAATATTTGCTATGGCTGATCTTCCTGTGTAACAAAGCCAAAAACTATTGAGTGGGTCCCAGCCAGATCACCAGGAGTATGCATTTACTTTTCAGTATCAGCTAGGATGAATTCTTCCACAATCACATCTCCATACTTTCTGTTCCTTGCTAATTGTTTGTCCCCTTAATTAGTCATTAGCACATTATCATAACGACAATTACAGGTCCTTTGACATCCCTTTGGAAACAGATGGCAAGTTTGATACTTTGCAGTTCTATAGATTTGCCTTGTCAAAGGCATTTGAGAGCTGCAGTATGAAGTTGGGGAAGGCAGATGAGAACCCACACACTGCTTTTCTTGTGACAAGGCTTCTTCCTGTTTTGCTGTTCAGAGTGTGCTTAGGTTTTCAACTTCCTCTTGCTAAATAATTACACATAAATAATGATGTGGCTGGGTACCCTCTCCCAAGTCACAAAAACATCACTGTAAAATTTTCTCCAGAGATGTGGAGATAAGCCACTAGAATATCTCATCTCGTGCACTAATGCAACTTGGGGGCCAAAGAGTAAAACTACTGTCCATTTTTTATTACATGGAAATAAATTCTTGTTGTAGCTTAGCTCAGCTTTCCCAACCTGCCCTAACATTACAGGAATTATAGCCAGTATAATGGGAGAATATTAGATTATGAAAGCTTCATGTAGCTTTTCACTAGTGGCTTCCATAGTAGTTTAGTATAGAATCTGAAGAGAATAGGCAGGTAGTCTCTACTAGCTGGCTGTAACCCAATACAATTTGTGTAGCCTTATTTTGCCCCATGGGAAGTCACTTCCATGTCCTTGTTCTGTCATTGTGAGTTCTTTCAAAGGACATCCCAAATTTGAAGCATTGCAACCATACATTGGGATAACTGTGTTTATTAAATGGAAATGGTAATAAGCCAATCAGGTCACATAGGCCTCCTAAGTAGCCATGCTAAATCCAGCAGAATCCTATCATTCATCATTGTCTAATCTGTGGAACACTATTTACATCAGGATAGGTATATGTCTGTCTGTCTGTTTTATCTGCCTATCTGGCAACAATTGCCCAACAGTGTCTCTTCCTTTGTCTTGTGAGAATCCACTTTATTTGCTGACATCCAATCCATAACTAGATACCTGTCTACACATTGCCGAGAATCTCCTGATTTAGGTGACAAAAAAGACAAAGATAAGAGTTATTAACAGGGTGTTTCATTGTTAGTAGACTCACCTAACAATTTCATTGTGATTAAGGCACCCAGCCAGACTCACAGCACCCAGGAGACCGTGAATTCTAGTTCCACCTTAGACATGAAAGCTAAATAAATAATATTCAGTAGATTCTAAGATCAGGATCTTTCTACTCACACAGGCATGAACTAAAGGTCTCAAGTGAATTTTCCATACTTAATGGGATGCTTACATATATAATATATGTCATCTAGTGTGTTTTTAAATAAAATTTATTGGGAAAGTTAATTACAATGTTTTTTGGTTCATTATCTCTTGGGTTACCAAAAGAGTCTGCACAGTCATTTTTGATCCCTATTACCAATGTTCTACCCCAAAGAACTGAGAAGGCATTATTCCCCATGGCTTATAATCAACCTCCTAATTTGTCTTGATAGACAATGAGATCATGGGTAATTGTTAAACCTCCTGAGGTTTCCTTTGCCACAACATGGGTTATGGTGCCAATTGTCCTGTGGGTCTTAGTCCCGAGCTCCTCATCCAGAATGGATAGCCCATTGCTATTTAGCTCTTTTATGCTATTTAGCTCAATACCATCTCCTGTCACAAAGAACACTTGATCATACGCTCTTAAAAGCTAAAATGGACTGGGGGACAGTATAGAAGTGATTGGCTGAAATCTCCCCAATATAATTGTCCATGTTCTTAGGCTGTAACAACTGAAACTGTGATCTTAAAACCAGACTAGACAGCACTTTGGAGTCTTTTGCAAGGGACACAATGAATAATAGTTACAACTTTACCATGAACCTAAATGGTTTTACCCTTAAAGTGTTCACCAAATTGGCACAGCAGGTCCCTATTTTCTCATACCAGTTCAATTTTAACAGCCCATTCACTGTTTGAAAAAGCTCTGCTGGATGGCTACTTGAAGACACAATGGTAGCAGAAGAGAGAGCTTTACTGCTGTCATATGCTACTGTCATATCATAGTTGCTATGAAATCTGTGTTATCTGAGTTCCAATCATCACCCTGTCTTTTTTCTCCCTTCCTCTGGAGCTTCTCTAAGAATTGGAAAACTAAATAAACTGTGCATCAAGATTTGGGGGTTGATAAATTCAACAGTCTCTTCATCTCACCATTCTATAGTGAGACCAAAACCTTGACAGAAACACCAAAGTACATTCCTTATTTTATACATCACTGGAAATCCTTATTTTATACATCACTGAAGGAACGCATGATAACATAAACATTCTGCTGGATTAGGAGAAAAATTCATATAGCCAAATATTCTATGTCACTGATCACCAACCAAACATAATCGGGACACTTAAAAATATGGACAGTGAGTTAAAAGTTGCTTTCCATCTCCACCCTTGTTTTTTTTTAGCAAAAATATTAAAGTTTCCTTTCTATGAACCAGGAGGCAGTAAATGCCATGTACTCATAGCTCAATCCTCCATTAACTTAGCTGGTGCCCTTTTAAATATTTCTAAATAAATTGGCTCATGAAGAAAATCTATCTATGAAAGAGCCAAGAGTCAAGAATAACTTGATGGCACATAATCAATACATCAAATATATTGGCATTGCATTTGATGGCAATGAATGTCATAGTTCATCCGTGCAATCTGTAAGCAATTTCTTCTTTTTATTCATCCTGATTCCATATAGCATTTGATTTTGGTGGCTGAATTGAATTCTAATAATGGGGAAAAATGGAGAAAAAACTTCCCATTTTCCATGCTGAACATGATTTTTATCTAGCCCTATTTTGTTTCCCTTACATCTGTGCTTCATTAAGAGTCCCTGATGCTCTCGTCTTTCTTTATGGGAGAGCTTCTTTAGCTCCTAATCAGAAAAATGTCATGACAACCAACACAACAAGATTATTGAAGCTATTATTGCCAATTCCAGGCCATTAAATGTCCTAGCTGGTCAAAAATGCAGACTATAATCTGCAGAATTCATTGAATGCCCCATTAAACTTTGATGCAATGGACAGCTTGTAAACACGGAGTGTCTAACATCAAGGGTGAAAAATATTGACCTTCAAAATGTTATTTTGAATAAGCTTTTCCCATTATAAAACTGAGGCAGGTGATGTTATTATTTATATTAGATGACCATAAAGGATTCATCTAATTTTAATTTCTATTGTTTTTGTCTATGATATGTTATCTTTTATATTAGAAAGCTGTCTTCTTCAATTTGACAATCTTCACATATGTTGGGCTATATCACTGATGCTTCCCAACCAATATAGACATTATGGATGTGGAAATCCAACTTTAATAGAATGCACAGGTTAGGAAAAACTGTTCTAAGAAATCTACTTTTGCTATGAATTTTTTATAATCGATGTTAGGTTAGAATCTAACTCAATGAAATAATTAAGAAGGATCAAAGCTAGAGAGCCAAGCCATGTGATATGGAGAAAAAGCAACCAAATACTCCTATAGTTTCTTAGTTTTGCATCTGAGATTCCTTCATAGCTTGAGAACATAAAGTCAAAATGGATCCTCCACAACCTCTGTGCTCAGTTGAACACATGATACAAGGATCCAATCTGAGTCAATCACCAGAACCAAAGGTTTATTCTTCCAAGCTTTCCGGCTCATGCTTGGAGCCCATCCTCGGGGGACTTCTCTCCACATATTCTGGAGAGAGAGAAAAAATCCCTTAGGGTGGGTCCCAGAATGAGCCCACCTTCTTGGAAGAATAAACCTTTGATCCCCGTGACTGACTCAGATTAGATCCTGCAACATTATCCTGGACAATTTGATTTCATGCAAGATACACAACTTGCACAATTTTTAAATGCCATAGATCTTCCTGTTTGAAAAGAACAGAGAAGGGAGTCTTATGAAGAACACTCAAGTGTTTGCAGTGCTGAATGTGTGGGTTTTAATTTCAGCAGGGAAAGAAATATCTAGCTCAAAGATGAATGCATTGTTTGCATTAATGCAATTTCCAGAAAGTAGAGAGTTTTCTGAAATTACTCTCTTCTTGTTACCATTCAGATTTAGAGTGAAAGGTAATTTAACCATAGAAGATAATTGGAGAAGCACTCAGAATGCTAAAGAAGCTTTGAATTTCCTGAGACTGTTGAGAAGAGCTGCCTTGTATAAATTCTTAGAGCTAAGGGCTACTTCTTCCCTTTTCTCTCTC
>NW_015387725.1:206154-207959 GCF_001527695.2 Protobothrops mucrosquamatus | reverse complement strand
TCCAGAAAGTAGAGAGTTTTCTGAAATTACTCTCTTCTTGTTACCATTCAGATTTAGAGTGAAAGGTAATTTAACCATAGAAGATAATTGGAGAAGCACTCAGAATGCTAAAGAAGCTTTGAATTTCCTGAGACTGTTGAGAAGAGCTGCCTTGTATAAATTCTTAGAGCTAAGGGCTACTTCTTCCCTTTTCTCTCTCCTTCCTCCCAAACGGTCTTAAATTAATTTCAATGATTCAGTAAAATAATTTAATATGTAGATTATAGACTTAGTATGAAAATGAGAGAAGGTAATGATTTGCTGTCAAAACTTCTCAATTTCTATAAAAGGCTAACATAAAAGCCTTGCTCAGGGATTCCATCCACTGTGTTTACTACCCTGTGTTTGATTCTTTAATATTCTTCCTTTGAGTTAAGATGTTTGAGGTGAAGCTGCATTCGATGATGATGGTAACCATTCAGTCAAGTCCAACTCTTGGGCTTGAATCTATGGGCCAGGTCTCTCCACATCTTCCAATTTTGCACTATTTCTTTGAGTTGTTCTATGCTTTGGCAGGTGTCAGCTTTGATGATCTCTAGCCATCATGTTCTTTGGCACCCTGGTTTCCTTTTATCATTAACTCTTCCAAACACAATTGCTTTCTCCAGTGAATTCTTCCACATACATGGCCAAAGTAAGTGAGATGCAGTTTCATGATTTCTAGTGACATATCTGATGTTATGCACTCTAGTACTTGCTTGTTAGTCACCTTTGCTGTCCAAGGAAAATGCAGGAGCCTTCTCCAACACCTCAGCTCTAATGAGTTGATTTTCTTCCTCAATATATTCAAAGGGCAATACTCACCTACAGGTGAGCAAACAATATAGCTTTCCCCCAGACCCCAAGTCTAGCTGGAAAAGTCCAGGAAAAGCAGGAAGCAGACCATGCATTTCTAATAGGGGAGAGGATCCATACATATAATAGAATAACAGAGTTGGAAGAGAGCTTGGAGTTCTTGTCCAACCCTTTGCTCAAGCAGGAAACCCTATACCATTTCAGATGAATGGCTGCCCAGTCCCACAACTTCTGAAAGCAAGCCGTTACACTGGTTGATTGTTTTCATAATCAAGAAATTTCTCCTTAGTTCTCCTTGGTTTTCTCCTTGGTTAATTTTCAACCACTGCATCTTGTCTTTCCTTCTGATGCTTTGGAAAATAGGTTGCCCCCCTCTTCTTTGCAGCAGCTCCTCAAATATTGGAATATTACTATCATGTCATCCCTAATCCTTCTTTTCATTAAACAAGACATACCCAGTTCCTGCAACTTGTTCTCCATCTTCCTTAGGCAATGAACTGCCTATACAGTGGAACACTGATGAAGACAAACCCAGATTGCTTTTCTGTCTTCTCTGCACTGCAAGATTTCCTTTGAGCAGGATATTTTCCTTCTCTCCTCAACAGAAGCAATTGTGTAAGACAGGTATTTCTAGGGGGTAAAGAAAATAATCTTTGGATCAGAAATTACTTGATGCCCTGGGTAAAGGTTATATAGGTTGGTCAGGGTTCTCAGTAGGCGTGCACCAGAGCCCCTTCATTTGCATGCATGCATATATGTGCACACGCACACGCACACACACACACACACACACACACACACCATATGTATGCATGCATTTACTCATCTTTCCAAAACCCTGATGAAATCTCCTGATCTGCAATACAGGTAGTCCTCAATTTGCAACCATTCATTTAGCGACTAGTGAAAGTCACTCAAAAAAGATAACTTACAACCAGACCTCACACTTACGGCCATTGTAGCATTCCCCA
>NW_015387725.1:201579-205612 GCF_001527695.2 Protobothrops mucrosquamatus | reverse complement strand
CACACACACACACACACACACACACACACCATATGTATGCATGCATTTACTCATCTTTCCAAAACCCTGATGAAATCTCCTGATCTGCAATACAGGTAGTCCTCAATTTGCAACCATTCATTTAGCGACTAGTGAAAGTCACTCAAAAAAGATAACTTACAACCAGACCTCACACTTACGGCCATTGTAGCATTCCCCACAGTCACATTATCAGAATTCAGGCACTTGGCAACCAACATGGATTAATGACAGTTGCAACATCCTGGGGTCATGTGATTGGCATTTGTGATTTTAAACAATCAAAATCCATGTAGTAAGCAATTTTTGCTTAATGACCACCTGATTCACTTAGCCACAGTGATTCGCTTAATGACTCTGGGGGGAAAAAGATTGTAAAACTGGGTGCGACTCATTTAACAACCATCTTGCTTAACAATGAAAATTCTGCTCACAATTGTGGTCATAAGTTGAGGACCACCTGAATGCAAGAGAAATGATTTTTCTCCCTGGAAGTGTGGAGAGCCCCTAAGCTGAATTGGGACATCTGTTAAGCCACCAGATGCGAGCTCATTAACTTGCATATGCAGCCATCTCCCCTTGAGAGAAGCTTCGAAGAAGGCTAGACAGAATAAGGCTGGAAGCCTTAATGCAGAGATTTGCTTAACGGGTTTGCCAAAGCTTTGCTTCCCTCCTACTTCTGGGAGTGAGTCCCTGTAAATAATTCAGCACAGCCTAATTTGTTATCAAAGAGCATGAACAAAGATATATTTAGGTAAATGCTGTTTATGCTGGTGATTAAACTTTATGAGGAATGCGTAAAAGACTCTATAAAAAAATCTTGAATCTGCAGACTGCTTTAGAACGAAAGGAGAGAGAAAAAGATGCTACAGAGCCAAATGGTGTTGGAAATACTTTGGATGTGACATTCTAGAGGATGCCCAGAAGAGGATAAATTAATTTACTTCTCTCCAGGTGGAGTCTATAAATACAAGCCACTAACAGTATCGTTGAAGCAAGCACTGAGAAATCTGCTGGACCATGAATAAACAATGGGAATAAAAAGGATCCTTCTGCAGCCAAAGTGGCCTGAAAGCATGATGCCAAAATGAGGAAAATAAATTCCCAGAAGGAATTTAAGACTACCTCTATTTTCAAAACATTTTAAGGCCTTCCAAATGGAATAAAAATCCTGCAATTATTTCTCCTAAAATAGCTCTAATAGATAATACACAGCACGTGGCTGGACTTAGTTGATCATCAACAGCTAAGCAGGATCAGACCTAGTTAATACTTGAATGGATAATAGATCATTAGTAGGAAATCCCAGGACTGCAGGTAAAGCTGGGAGATGGAAAAAAGAAAGAACCGATAAAGAACTAGTTCCATTGGTGGGATTCAACCGGCTTGCACCAGTTCGGCAGAACCGGTAGCTATTTTTTTGTTGCCCAGGCCCAGAATGAACTTCCAGAAGTGGCATCCACGCAGAGAACCGGTTGTTCACATATTTGAATCCCACCACTGACCAATTTCATACAGGTGCCAAGGAAAACTGTAGCGATATATCCTCAAATATCTCTGAGCCCTGGTGGCGCAGCGGTTAGAAGGCTACTTATGCTGACTGCCGGCTGACAGCAGTTTGGCAGTTCGAGTCTCACTGGCCCAAGGTTGACTCAGCCTTGCATCCTTCTGAGGTTGATAAAATGAGGACCCAGATTGTTGGACGCAATATGCTGACTCTGTAAACCACTTAGAGCGGGCTGTAAAGCACTGTGAAGCGGTATATAAGTCTAAGTGCTATTGTAGGACTGGCTATAAAGTAAAGTTGCAACATCTCTCCTGCCTCCAATTTTGAAAAAATCTAACAAGTGTATGAATGGTAAATGAGGAACATAGACAATGTGTGATCATTGTCTCCAGTCAGACTGTTAAGATCTTCTTTTCATTGCTACTGATATGTAAAAAAAAAGTCATTGAAGTGTCAGCCAGCCAATTATAGCAAAGGTTGCTGGGATACTAATATGTTATTGCTAATACTATCTCAGGAATAACATCAATATTACCTTTCTTTCAAATATATGGCTTACAGTATATACAGGTAATCCGCAACTTACGATCATTCATTTAGCAACCATTTGAAGTTATGATACTGAAAAAAGTGACATGGCCAGTCCTCATACTTATAAACATTACAACATGATCAAAATTTGGGCATTTGGTAACCAGCATGTACTTATGATGATTGCAGCGTCCCATGGTGATGTTATCAACTAGCTTCCAACAAGCAAAGTCAATGGGGAAAGCTGGATTCACTTAACAATCAGGTGAGTCACTTAACTATTGCAATGATTTTCTTAACAACCATGAAAAAAAATGTTCCATTAAAGTATGAAGACCGGAAATCAGGAGATGGTGAGTTCTAGTTCTGGCTTAAGCATGAAAACTTGATGGGTGACTTAGACTGAGCTCTAGTCCCGCTTTAGGCATGAAATCCAGCTGCATGACTTCCAGTCAATCACCAGGAGAATGTGAATTGTAGTTCTGTCTTAGGCATGAAAACCAGCTGGGTGATTTTTGACCACTCACTCCCTCTCAGCCCAACTCACCTCACAGGGTTGTTGTTGTTGTTGGGAAAATAAGATGAGAAAAGAGTATGTTTGCCGCCTTGAGTTATTTACAAAACAATAAAGACACACACACACACAAAAAATAATAATCTAAAGGTGCAAATCTCATGCTTCCTGCCTCAGGAATTAAATGGGAGCATGTTATAAACATCATTGTCCTTTAATGGGCCTCTTCTGACTCTCATCTTGCCATGAGTTATTTTTTTAATATAAATGTTTTTTCTTGCAAGGGGGGCTTATGATTAAGAATGAATTCCACTATGAATCAGGACTTGAGTCAGAAACAGAGACTGAATCCTCAAACATTCCGATCCAGATCCAATCTATTAACATTGTTTCCCCTGATCAGATTTTTATAATATTGCCAAGAAGCTTTGAACAATTTTATTTTTATTTATCTGACACATGGCCTTTAAACTGATATTTCTGCTAAGATACTTTTTAATTAATTTGGCTTGTTTCTTTTTCGTTGTCTGTCTTTAGCTGGGTTCTTAATTACATTTTAATCTGGTTCGTATAAATTTTAACGTTAAATTTTATAATGTATAAGTCTATAATGTATAAACCTACTTGATTTTTATTAGCTACCTTGAGGGATATTTTGAATAAAAGAAGATAGTGTACAAATTTGTTTATTCAGATATTTTAACAACTCAGTTGTAACTTATATATTAGACACTGGTACATTAAGTGATTAACTATGCATTCATTTATTTATTTTTCCCCCCTGGACAATGTATGTCTATGTTTGGCATAGTGGTTAAGGTGTAGGGCTAGAAACTAGGAGATTTTGAGTTCTAGTTCTTCCCTTAGGCATGAAAGCCAGCTGGGTGACTCTGAGCCAGTCACACTCCCAACTCACCTCACACGTTGTTGTGGGGAAAATAGGAAGAGGAAGGAATATTATGTATGTTCACCATCCTTATTTATAAAGGAATAAAGATAAGATAAAAAAACCTATCAATAACTAGTATTACTATGTTTCATTTTTATTCCTTGTCTAATTATCATCTGTCATACTTCCAGTTTGCTCTCTACCACTTTGCTCTCTGCTCTCTGTCTGTCTGCCTGCCTATATCTGTCTGTCTGTCTGTCTATCTATGTATCATCTATCACAAACCATAGTTTAAAATATCCAGTACAAAAGAAAACCAAGGCATTATATTAAAAAAACTCACAAAACAAAGCATGTAATGCTTCAAGAGATAATATGCAGTCTTGTCTATATAATAAACATACTATATAAAATATAAATCTTCATCCAGATTTATTTACTTTACTTTATTTACTCCTCTCAATTTGTACATTGAGAGGAGTCTACACTGTTATTACACAATAGTTTGGCTGGCTAAGTTTGCTGGTTCTCTTAGTTCAAACATGCGAGCTATCCAGGCTGCATCGCAGGGAGC
>NW_015387725.1:193735-200900 GCF_001527695.2 Protobothrops mucrosquamatus | reverse complement strand
ACGTTTTGTGACTTTCTGACAAGCAAAATCAATGGGGGAAGCCAGATTCACTTAACAACCATGTTACTAACTTAACAACTGCAGTGATTCACTTCACAACTGCGGCAAGAAAGATTGTAAAATGGGACAAAGCTCACTTAACAAATGTCTCACTTAGCGTCAGAAATTTGTGGTCGTAAGTTGAGGATTACCTGCATAGGCTGTGACGAATTTGTTTCTCACTCTCTTAAGCTCTCTGCCCATCCATTCCACTGAGCATCACACATTTGTTTTGCAAAGGAGACTATTGAGGTGGACTGGGAGAAAACCTCTCCATATTTTATTCTGCTGCAGCTATTGTGCTCCAAGTCTAGAAATCTCTACATAATTTTGAAGGACCAATTCCGCAGGTGTATTCCAAAGCTCCTTATCAGCACAGCTGGCACTGCAGCACTTGTATACATGATTGCCTTTCGGTCAGGTTAAAGGGCCAGTACAATAACAGCCCCAGAGGGAGATTTATTATGTGACACCATCGTAATGATGGAGGTGAGGCAAACATACTGATGGAGCTGTTCTAAGGGAGAGACATGGCTTTCCACCTTCTGCTCACTGAGCTAAAATGTCAAATCTTAGGAAAATGGATCTGCTTTTGCCTGGGAAATGGGCTGAGAGAACCTCTGCTTGACCGCTCTGTATTTCCAGGGAGACATTCTCATTTTCAGGACGCTGCAGTGCTGACAATGTATACTTTATGTCCTGCCCTGCTGTCTCAAGTCACAAACAACTACCTGATTTAAGGTGGTTTATTTGGAGGCAAATGATTTCAAAGGGGAACGTTCTTTTATACATCCTCCTCTTTTTAAGATTAGGGAAGGGTTTTTTTTCAGTTCTTTTTTAATCTTGTTTTTGCAGCTGTTCTCGCCCTGCAATGGGGAAATCATGCTCCCTTTTCACTCCTGGCTGCCGAATGCAAAGGCTTGTGCCATGGATATTAAAAACAAAACAAACCCCAGACAGAATAATTTCAAAGAAAGGAACAAATACTTCTTCGATACCTGTGGAGGCAATGCTTCTATTTGCCATCAGCAATAAGCCAGAAATCAAAAAATGTCCTCATTTTAAAAATGTTTGAAATCTCTGTGGAATGTTCCACAAAGAAATCTGCATAGGATATGCCATTATTATTATTATGGTTTGTCACAAGTCAGCCAGATGTTTAAACTGGATTTGGCATTTTGGTTCACCTACTGAGTTCTTCCCAAGGACCTGGGATAGACAGATGTAGATGTTTGATGGTTTTAAAGGTATCATCACAGGATGTAAGCATTTTCAACTAAAATTGTCTTCTTTTTCAATTGACTGGTGGTGATTTTGTCAATGCCAATGGTGTTCAAGTGTTGCTCCAGATGTTTGGGGATTGCACCCTAGGTACAACCGTAGCTTTTTTTGCCATAATTATTCTATTTGCAGGTCTTTATATTTTATCTTTTCCATTTTTTTTCTCTTCTCTTCTTCTATCTCTAGATGCTGGCAGATCCACTATCCAGATTTCATCTTTCTTATTGACAATTGTATTATGGTTATTATTTTCTCTCCAACCACAACAGTCCACAAGACATAAAACATATGTCAAAGACTGCAACACATACTCCATCCCTTACATACCTGCATGCAAATTAAAAGATTAAAAAAAATAAAGCTTGTGCTAGGATGACACAAGACACATTTGGTCACTTTGGTGTCAGCATGGTAAGGAACAGACACCCACATTCCTGACTTTATTCTTTTAAATTTTCTTTGAGTTTTAAAAGTAGGGAGGAAGGAAAGGTACTATGTTAGGTGTGGACCATGTTCTGATTTGTGCACAGGCTTTCAAATCCTGTCTGTCAGATCCCCAAAGAAATATATTGCTTTTCTTTCTATAGTATATATGTTTTTGTAACCATTTCTTGGGGCCTGCCATTCTATTGCAAGGGGGATGCTTTGGGGGAATGCTTTGCACCACCTTGCCACACTGTCCTTCCCCCAGAGGTAGGAATGCAACCAAATAACATCACCCTTATTTGGAAGACATTGCATTTGAGAATCCTTGAAGGAGTCCATTATCAAAACAATATACCACCTGTGGAATGGCTGAGAGTCAAACAGATTATGAGACCCCGGGGAGAGGATTAACAATTATTGTTTATGATATACTGTTTGCATGGGATTTTCCCTCAGACCCTGCTTTGATTCCTTGCTATCACTAGCTCCTAATAAAAGTTCCTTTTGAAACAATGCTTGTTTCAAGAATTCTGCTTTCTTGGGAGACCTAGTTGAGGCAGGGCCTTACAATGACTCTCAATATCCACCTGGAGAAGTCCCTGCTGTTTTATTGACAAGGTTTCAGAAGTGGTTTGTCCTTGCCATCTTCTTCCAGTGGCTGAGAGACAGAGAGAATGGCCCAAGATCACCCAGCTACCTTTGTACCTAAGGCAGGATTAGAACTCACAGTCTCTCCATTTCTAGCCTTAACCACTATACCAAGCTGGGTCTCTGTTTACTGATCTCATTTACTGAATCTTAATGTGTTGTGTAAACAGGTAGAGCCAGTCAAGTGGCTTGAAAAAGATATGTTATGCTTTTTATAAACTATGAATCCAACCCATTGTAGTTTATACAGTGAAACTTTTAAATAAGGGCCTAAGCAAAATGTGTGCTTCACTCTTGGTAGTTAATGATGCCAGTTTCTATGATATTATTTTACAATGATACTTTCAACAATGTAATGGCAGCATCCATCAAAGATGCTATTCCACAGAAGATGGCTGTGAATTATTCGGTAGATTCAGCTGAATGGATAGATGGCATCAAATGAAGCTATCTCTAACAAAAAAATTACCACAGTTTTTTTTTATTGCAGACAAATCTATCTCATAGCACAATAACTCATTTGTTCTCTTTTCCTCCCAGTTGGCTGAGCCTCCTTTGAAATCACCCAGACAGTTATTGTGGACACTACATAGTTTTACTTTTTTTTTCTTTTTGCATCTTGTACACTGCCAAGAGTTGTGAGATTGTAGTGGGATCAATCAATCCTATCTATACTCTAGGTGATAGAAAACCAACTGAAAACTCTCCAACAAAGTTGATTTTTTTGAAACTCATGGAATTGATCACAACTGAATAGTTAAATATACAGTATTAAGTTCAAGTCAAAGCAAATGAAATATATTTATTTGCAAAATCTATTTTACTTTAGAACAACTGATTCTAGATGCAAAAATCCAGGTGTTCACTAGATGAAAACAAAAGAAATAGAAAACTCTTTGCTACCACCTAGTATTTGTCTGGATTTGTGCAAATAAGGTATGGTAAACCTATTATATGTTCCCTTCCCACCAGTATTTCTCTTATTGTTCCAGAATTCCAATCCAGGACAGATAATCCCCAAGATGGATTCTGGATTGATTCTTAATATATTTTTGAAGACAGAAAGACAGTTCCAATATCTTAGGGGTTGCCATAAAGAAGACGGAGTCAAGCAATGGATGGAAATTAATCAAGGAGAGAACCAACCTAAAACTAAGGAGAAATTTCCCAACAGTTAGAACAATTAATCAGTAAAAATAGTGGATGCTGGAAGTTTTTAAGAAGAGGCTGGACAACCATTTGTCTGAAATGGTATATGGTTTCCTGCCTGAGCAGGGGGTTGGACTAGAAGACCTCCAAGGTCCCTTCCAAATCTGTTCTGTTAGACAGGAAGTATATGGCTGTATAAATTCTGGATCTTTTCAGAAATCGCTACTTACTTTCTTTCTGTTACTGATGTACATTCAGCTCCATAGTCAAGGTTCCTTCAGAAAACCTCAGATTGAGAATTGTAAATTTGTCAACCTGAATCCCCCTTTTCCATCTGGCATTTTTATCCACCTATCGAGTACTTCCCAAGGACCTGGGATAGTAAGATGTTGATGTTTTATGGTGTTAGAGGTATCGTCACAAGATGTAATCCCTGAGTAAAGCTGAGCTGCAAAAATCTAGACAACCCATATATGGCAATAAAAAGGTTATCTTTTTACTGCTACCCAGTGGTTGTTATGATTTTTGCAACTCAGATATGGTCTGTTTAAACCAGGGGCTGGCTGGCTGGCTGGCTGGCTGGTTTATCTGTCTGTCTGTCTGTCTGTCTGTCTGTCTGTCTGTCTGTCTGTCTGTCTGTCTGTCTGTCTGTCTGTCTGTCTGTCTGTCTGTCTGTCTGTCTGTCTGTCTAGCTAGCTAGCTAGCTAGCTAGCTAGCTAGCTAGCTAGCTCAGCTCTGCCTGGCTCGACTGGGGCTTCACAGGCAACCTGCCATCAAAAGAAGAAGGGGTGGAAGGATGAAAGGGAAATAAAGCTTTGTGTGTACCTGATAGGAAATTGGGAGGGGGAGAATAACAAATGAGAAGGACCAGAGCAGCTGGATCCTGTTTGTACCAGCATCCCATGGCCTGAGAAATATGTGGATTACAGCCAAACATCTCAGAGTTCTGCTCTGCTGGCTGGAAACAGACTGGTCATGGGGGGAGGGATGGGATCTGTGGATCAAGCGGTAAATTTCGGTGTGTCCTTGAGGTGGTTTTGTTTTTGTGCCTTTGAGTGTGCCCTAGAGAGCTCTCTTTGAGTACTCCCACCTAGAGCAGTGATGGCAAACCTTTTCATCAAAAATTTGGAAAATGTCTCACTTGACTGCACGGTCACATTACCCCTACCTGAACAAAAGAGAAACAATTCTTTACATATTAATTTATTTAAAAATGCAGTCCAATCATGTATGGCTGTGAAGTATGTAATGAGATACAAGCAAAACAAGCTCATTTCCAGAGGCTCTGGAGACTGTGCAAGTCCACATCCCATTCTCATGTGGCCTCCATAGACTAGTTATCTGGACTTAGTGAACGCGGGTGTGTCACCCAAAATGTCATGGCATGTCATTTTTGACATGTGTGTCTTAGGTTCTCCACCACTGGCCTAGAGTTTCTTGCCATTATAAAACACGAACACAATAGTCTGAGCTATAGCTTGATGTAGAAGGAAGGAAGTTGGTTCCGTCCAACTTCCTTCTGAAACCAAAGGAAAAGGAACACAACACCCCTCCTTGTAAGCAACACACTTCTTCTACTTTATATCATTGCCCTCACCCCCTTTCAGAGCAGGCCTCAAAGTAATTCATTCAAAGTAATTCACTCAAAGTGGCAAGCAATGTTGGAGGCTGGGTGTGCAAGAAGCTATGCCCCAATGGCAAGACATCAATTCAATGCCAGTTTGCCCATTTCAATTTTTTCCTGTTTATTGGGCCACAGGCAGGGAAAAATTTTCCCTCTGAGTCCTTCAATTACTGCTTTTCATCCATCACAAGCCAAACAAGGAGTTACATCATTTCCATATTTTTCCTGGATGCACAACTATCTATTACTATAATTACATGGTGAGAATCTCACTCCAGAGTGTGTTAGCCAGGGCTGGACTCCAACAAAAGGTGATTAAAAAGACAGGAATGAGTTGTCAGTTTGGTGGAGCAGGCATTTTAACAGCAGACTCACCTTTCATTGACTGGAGGAACATATGACTTTCCTCCTTCAAGAGATATTGATAGTTGCACCCTGCTGTGACCAATTTTCAATTTTGCCAGTATGTACAGTTGCTATATCAACACTTTCAGCCAGAGAAGATAAGAAACCAAACACTTTGCCATGGATATATAGACTAGAAACTGGGTGACCATGAGTTCTAGTCCCACTTAGGTACATGAAAGCCAGCTAGGTGATTTGGGCCAGTCACTCTTTCTTTGCCCAACCCATTTCACAGGGTTGTTGTTGTGGGGAAACAGAAAGAAGGTAAGTTTTATATGTTTGCCACCTTGAGTTATTTGTAATGCTGTCTAGTAGAGTTATGCAACCATTTTCATTAAGTTCCAAAATTATGATTCAGAGTGTGCATGGATGTAAAACAGCACCAGTCTGCGACTCTTTAATGCAGTTGTTTGTCCTTTTCCACTCACACTCACACACAGGGGTTGTTAGGAGTCTTTATTAAGGCTTCCAAGCCTGAATTAGTATTCCCCAGTAATTCCCTGTGCTGGCACCAGCTCCAGCCCAATGAGTTCCTCAAAAGAAGCCAGCACTAGTCCTCAAAGCAAAGGCAAGCTCAGTCCAGTAGGCAAAAGCAAGTCCCCAAGGCAAAAGCAAGTTGACAAGACAAGGGCGACCAGATGAGCAGACTGAGATTCAAGGCAAGAACACATAGCAAGGAAACAGACAGGTTGCTCCAAGCATCATTTCACACATACCCTTGCTGAGCTAAATAACTGCTTCCTGGTGCAGCTCATTAAGAGGGGTGAGGCTGCCTCCTCAAAATAGTCTGGCTGACCTTCTTTGTGCCTATCTCCTCTCAGCCCTACGAGCTCTTGAATTTGGAGGAGGAGATAGTTCTTCTTCATCTCCACTGACCAGTTGCAGCTGTCTGCCCCTGGACCTGAAGCCTCTGCAGCTGTGCCTGTCCTGTCTCTGGCTCAGCCAGCTGCTCGTCTGGTTGCTTCCCTGTACTCGGCCCCTCCACTGGTGTCTCATCCTCCTCCAAACGAGTATCTGGAAAGGCATCTAGGAAGAGTCATCACATTGTCTTTTCCTGGGATCTGTGGAACAACCATAGGAAATAATGCATTATTTACTTTTGTAACTATATGTACTGTATGTTCATATATAAAGATATTCCTGGATTCTTATTCTATCAGTGGAAGTCTTAATGCCTACAAAAATACAGATTGGCTATTTCTAGTTATGTATGAGTATTCTATTACAGGTATTCTGACTTAACAACCAATTGTTTTATGATTATTTAAAGTTATGACATTCACAGTGCAGGTATTTTATGGCCTATTAAGCATCCCAGCCAATAATAATAATAATAATAATAATAATAATAATAATAATAATAATTTATTTATTTATTTATTTATTATTCCAAATTGTATCCCGCCCTTCTCCCGAAGGACTCAGGGCGGCTCACAACATTATTAAAACAAAGAAAGACCCACACACCCCACCGAATAAAACCAAATTAAAACCAAAATTTTTGTGTTGTGATAATTAAAATTTCTAAAAAACCCAATTTAAAAATCCTCCCTAGGCCAGGCCCGCTTGTTGGAAAAGCCATGTCTTGAGGGC
>NW_015387725.1:186484-192731 GCF_001527695.2 Protobothrops mucrosquamatus | reverse complement strand
GAGAGAGAGAGAGAGAGAGAGAGAGAGAGAGAGAGAGAGAGAGAGAGAGAGAGACTTTATGCAGTATTTTCAGCTGATGAACATTTCAAGCTGAATGCAAACTAGCATAGTGAAAATGAGCCAGGCTGATTCTAGATAATGCTATTGTATTTGGAAGGAAAATGGCAGACTTTTAAAAAATACCTGTATCTTGTGGATGGTGCTAGAAGATGAGGAAATTGATTCAGTTTGTTCATCAACACGGTAAAACTAGCTTTAATGTCTACATACCTCCACGTATATTTTCCTGCTACCCATTTCCAGCTATTGTTTTCCCACATTGCAGAACACAGGAAGGATTCAGAAAAGCTAGATGGTTGAATCAACCCTACAATCAACACGTATTAAAAAGTAGCAGGGCTTTGATTGCGTAAGTGTGGTCACTATCTTGATCCTTCCCTCCTTCCTTCCTTCCTTCCTTCCTTCCTTCCTTCCTTCCTTCCTTCCTTCCTTCCTTCCTTCCTTCTACAAACCATGCAGACTTCCTGTACATATTTATTCAAGCTGGCTGGTAGATTTCTAAGAATCTTTGTTAGCTTGGCAATTGCCCTGAGATCCTAAAAATTAAGAAAATGCAGGGTTGATCCCGGCAATTTCAGTGCAAGAGTTACAGCTACAACAAACAAAAGAACCCACTCTGAGTCATGGGATATACAACTTTCTTTGCTTCCTTTTTTAAGAGTAATTAATAGGGAGATGTTTACTGCAGCATAGCAAATTGGGGCTGTAGAAATCATGGCAAAGGTGGGAGTCACTGCTTTCTGCCCTTGTCAGAATGGTCCCTATCCACCCAGAAAGCCTTTAATGGTGTTTCTTTTGCCTAGTGATTTCCCCTTAATTTTTTCAAGCATGACAGTGTTTAGAACTAATGATGGAACTTTGCACAAAGTTTGCCCACTTTATCTCTAATTGTCACTTGGAAGACTTTGAAATACTTCTGGTATGTTAGTAGATTCTTAGCCACCACAACAACAACACCAATTTTTTTTTTTAAATTAAAAATGGCATTATCTTCTCAGGACCCACCTGAGTCCCAAAACTAAGAGCAGAGCAGGTAATGGTCAAAGCTGAGGAAGGAGAAATTACCTGGACAGAGGATTCATCCACTCATTTGAATCAATCTGACGATGATCATTATCATCAGCATAATATCCAGGAAACATATTTGAGAGTTTACTGTATTATTCAAAGAAAATCCACTATGAACACAGCCATGAGTACAGTGCTAAGAGACTTGAAATAATAAGTTAGGGAAAGATAGTCAAGGAGAAAATCTAAGACTTGATAGCACAAAATAGCAATAGCACTTAGCAATAGCACTTAGGATTACCGTATATACCACTTCATAGTGCTTTACAGCGCTCTCTAAGTGGTTTACAGAGTCAGCATAATAGCCAACAATCTGGGTCCTCATTTTACCAACCTCAGAAGGATGGAAGGCTGAGTTAACTTTGAGCCAGTCAGGATCGAACTCCTGGCAGTGAGCAGAGTCAGCCCAGAATTAGTCTGCAATACTGCATTCTAATTACTGCACCAGCATGGCTCCTAATCAATCATAACCAATAATAACCAGTAACATGTGAAAAATTGGAAAAGATCCTTCACATGGAATTTTCTTTAGTTTGCATACCAAACTATTTATTGTTCAAAAGAGTTATTGGTATGATCTACTGAATAGAAGTGAAGTCAATTAGAATCTCTAAAAAGAAAGACATCATTTCTTCTTGTGAGTACAGATTGGATACGGCCACGTAATGGTTAGAATTTTGAGCTAGGGATAGAGACATCCAAGTTCAAATTTACACTCAGGTATTGAAATGGAATGTCTAGGGAATGTGGAGTTGTTATAAAAAATAGCCATATTTATTTTGTATTTATTTATCTGCCATGTTTTATTTTTATAAATAACCCTAGGGGGCAAACATACCTAATACTCCTTCTTCCTCCTATTTTCCCCACAACAACCTTGTGAGGGAGAGTGACTGGCACAAGATCACTCAGCTGGCTTTCTGCCTAAGATGGGATTAGAACTCTCAGTTTCCTGGTGATTAGCCCAAAGTCACCCAATGAGCTTTCATGTCTAAGGCAGAACTAGAAGTCTCCTGGTTTGTAGGCCAGAATCTTTACCATTACACCAGGCATGTCAAACTGCCGGCCCACGGGCCAGATGTGTCACACTGAAACCGCGCCCATCCCATTGCCGGCAATGGGGAAAAAGTCATGATATGTTGCACAACGTCACGTGACATCGTGAGTTTGACATGCCTGCATTAGACATATCTTGGTCCTGGGAAGGTAGAATGCACGAAGAAGAAACTCAAGACAATCTATCATAGTTAAGTTAGGTAAAAGTTGAAGTAGAGAGGAACTTTGACAAGCTTTCAAGATTCTCTTACAATACCCTAGATACATGAAAGTACTACCGTGTTTTCCCCAAAATAAGACCCCACCGGAATATTATCCCTAGCATGATTTTTCAGTACGCTTGTAATATAAGCACGACCCCCAAAATAAGCCCCAGTTAAGATCATCAGCCAGATGGACACTTTTAGTTCTGTATTTTCCCCAAAATAAGACCTAACTGGAAAATAAGCCTAATGTGTATTTTGGAGCAAAAATTAATACAAGACGTGGTTTTATTTTCAGGGAAACACGGTATTAAAGAATCCAGATGATTCCTGTTCCTTGGTCTTCCCTATCTTGCAGGATGGAGAGACATACTGTAAATATCAGTGGGATACTTTTAAGCCAGTCACAATTTCTCAGGTCTTCCACAGAATTGTAGGGGAGAGAAAACTGAGGAACTTGAACTCTGTACATTAAACTTAACTCATAGAGAAAAGGTGGGATAAAAATGCAACAGATAAATACATTCGTACCTCTTGGACAACTAAGAAATATGACTTTTATTGTCTTTTATTTTAGAAATTATCCCAAAGCATCTCTCAGCACTGTATCAAAAGTTGTTTCATTTCTCCTGATTTGATCATTGTTGTTATATGCAGAAAAAATGTCAAATCGCAGCTGCCAGTTCTTTAGCTGGTGTTGGCCTTCATATACATCAAGTTCTTCCCAAGAACGTAGGATGTCGTAATGTGACAGTGTAATATATGTGTGGATCCAAGCATTGTGGCCTTTTATAATTGACAGATGGAAATTTTGTCAAAGTGCAGATTTTCTAAGTGCCATCCAAGATTTTTTGGTTTGGCACCCAGTGGGACCACTCACTGGATATTCCCCACAAGAACACAATAGTTAGATTTTGTCTTGTAACATCATGACACACAATTTGTCATTTTGAAAAAGCCTTTGGTTGCCGCAGGCTTTCATGCCATTCATCCATTTTTAGCCAAGTAATTGTCAGATACAAAGATTCAGGCTCACACATTAAGTTCCAGTTAAGATGATTTATTAGACCATATACACAAGAATCTAGTCAACTTATGGAGAGCACTGAATTGGTGCTAGATAAGATCCAACATAATTTAAGGAGGGCTGAACTTGGATCACTTGTGGGCACATAATGACTCCAAGCTGATTACTCACTTGACTCCACCTCCAGGCTCTGCCTCTTCTTCTGCTACAGTAATGTCAGTTCAGTTTGGATCAGGACATCTATAGAATTTTTGAACTTTTTCCTCCCAGGACATTCCAGGGATTATAAGTACATAATTTATTGAATAAATTGAATAAATCTCCAGAGGATAGGCTTAAGATACAGAAAGATCTTGACAGACTTGAACTTCTAACAAAATGAAATTCAGTGGTGAGAAAAGTAAGGTTTTACATTTAGGCAAGAAAAACCCAGTGACAGGTAGAGTATAGGTCAGGAGTGTTAAACTGCTGGCCCATGGGCCGGTTTCATCATACCGAAGCCATGCCCACCCCATTGCCGGCAATGCAAAAAGAGTCGCGACACATTGTGATACGTCACATGACGTGGCAAGTTTGACACCCGTGGTATAGGGGGTACCTGGCTCAATAGTAGTAACTGTGAGAGGGATCTTGGAGTCCTAGTGGACAATCACTTAAATATGAGCCAGCAGTGTGATGCAGCTGCCAAATAACCCAACACAGTTCTAGGCTGCATTAATAGAGGGATAGAATCAAAATCACAAGAAGTGTTAGTACCACTTTACAATTCCTTGGTAAGACGACACTTGGAATACTGAATCCAGTTTGGTCACCATGATGTTGAGACTCTAGAAAGAGTACAGAGAAGAGCAACAAAGATGATTAGGGGACTAGAGGCTAAAACATATAAGTAACAGTTGCTAGAATTGGGTATGTCTAGTTTAATGAAGAGAAGAACGAGGGGTGACATGATAGAAGTGTTCCAATATCTCAGGGGTTACCACAAAGAAGAGGGAGTCAAGCTATTCTCCAAAGCACCTCAAGGCAGGACAAGAAGCAATGGATGGAAACTAATCAAGGAGAGAAGCAACCTAGAACTAAGGAGAAATTTCCTGACATTTAGAACAATTAATCAGCAGAACAACCTGTCTCCAGAAGTTGTGAATTCTTTGTCTGAAAATCTCCAGACCACTTCAAGTTTACTATAGATAGTAATGATGCATATATATCTTAAAGAAACTAGGATTTTCTGCAGGGAAAGGAAACAGCCAGAGTTTGCTCTGTGATATTACAATGCATGTTTTGCCTTTTCATTTTTATTTTTAATAATCACAGGTGATAAACCATAAACTAACCAGGACAGGCTGGTTGGCAGCCTTAGGCTCCCTGGATGCTCTTTTAACTCACTTGGTTTATTTTCTTCCTCTTTTCTCTCCTCACCCCAAGCCACTGGGCATACTTCCAAATACTTCCCTATCAAATTTATGTTCTAATCCCAGATGCATTCCTTGAAAGAAAGGTTTGGCTTGAGGCTGGCATTTTATTTTGCAGCTTTCTAGTTCTCACTTATTTTAAATTAAAAGAATATTTTTTAAAAACTAAAATTAGATGGTGCATAGAGTCAGGTAAATACCTTGTTGGAGAATGAGGCACTACAATGTCCTTAGCAGTGTCTGACGTTTCAATGTTTCACAGACTGGAAAATATTTAGAACATAAGAAAAAGGAACACATAACATCTCAAGAACAATAATGAAAGTAAGAGGTAGGGGGCAGGATTACTAAGAAGAAAACAGAACGATATGCAGATATAATAATTTTGAGGAGCAGGAGGAAGACAATGATCAGATAATAGAAATCTGAGCCCAGGGCAGAAATTTAATTTGAGTAAGCATCTCAGACATGGGCCTTCCTAGTTCTCATAAGGTAAAGAGAGGGTGGAGGGAAGCCCATTCACACTTTGCGAAATTCTGTTATTGCAATCTTATAATAAAATGATAACACCATTGGCAGCAGAGGAGGTCCAAAAGGATGTAATGACAGTTGCTATAGGACATTTACAGCCCTGCCTGTTTGTTCAAGGGTGTGATACTAGCACATTTACAAAGCAATGGCTTCAACTATCTACTACGGCTTCCATCTTGGATTTTTAAGGACACTGCTGGAAGAAAACGTACCATATTGAGGGTCTTTCCCATGTGTTTTTCATGGAAGCAATACAAAAGAAGTTTGTCTCTGCCTTCTAGAATTTTTCAGTTTTTTCTCAGTCTAACCTGGTACTCTTCCACCTAAGCACTGAGTAGGTCTGACACTGTTCAGCTTTTTGAGAACATCCAAGTTTGGAGGTGCTAGTATCTAAATATAAATCTATGGATGTCTAAATTCCCATCATTATAATACAGACCACTAGATGGCAGCAAGGAGTTATTAAAATCTCTATCACTTTCCTGACATCTAGTGATTATCTAGAATTTTGCATGCAACTATACAGTCCCAACAGAAGAACTATGCTCTGATAACACACGAGATCTAAGAAAGTACAGTTCTTATGTTTATATAACATACTCAATTTGAATAAAGAAGCCATATTATGACTTGATAGGATTTCCTGGTTCGTACAACAGGTAATCACTGAGTTTCCACAATACTTAGATTTATTTAGATTTAGATTTATTTCATTTATACCCCGCCCTTCTCCCGGAGGACTCAGGGCGGCTTACAGCCAGTTAAAACAATTACACAAAATACAAATCTAAGATAAATTAAAAATAAATATTCGAATCGGCCGCACTATAAAATTTAAAATTTAATTAAAACCAATTTAAAATTACCCCTAGGCCAGTCCTGCCTGCTGA
>NW_015387725.1:181084-186384 GCF_001527695.2 Protobothrops mucrosquamatus | reverse complement strand
ACCCCTGGGGGTCGCCAACCGGCACTGTCTGGTTGGCGGCACCCTGAGGAGGCCCTCTCTGTGGGAGCGTATCGGCCGGTGGGAGGTAATCTGTGGCAGAAGGCGGTCTCGGAACTATAGATTACACAGCCCATGTTATGTTTGGATAGCATATCATGCCAACTCAGCAAACAAAAGCGTTACAGGGTTATGCAACAGCACTCACAAGATCTTCCTACTTTCATCATAAAGTTAAGAACATAATTGCAGCTTCACACTGCTAGTTGTGCTACTTAGGAGCATGCATGCTGTGTTACATCATGCATGAATATTGCATTGCCGTGCTGCTTTATCAGCCTGACCCTTTACCTATGGCACTTGAGATACAAGCAGCTGAGATTCAGAGAGCCTCACATATAGTCTGCTGATATAAAACTCATTGTTGATTAATACAGCTTCCTTTTAAAATCTCCTAACAGTTCTCTGAGTGAGCATAGTATAACATAGATATAGTTAGAAAGAAACAATCTAAGCAGAAAGGTCCTTGTAGGTTTTTACCATATTTTACCACTGAGATCTACTGGGATCATAAGAGTTGCTATAGTACAATCAAAACCCAAACTCTTTTGGATATATGTTGATGTTGTATGCACACACAAACAGTCAAGACTTTGATCATATTGCTATGACTATCATCTTGACTTTTAAAATTCCTACTTTGGACCCTGCTGATAGATTTATTTTATTCTGTCCTTAACAAGCTGGATTAAGAAGCCAAGGATAAACCAGAAGGAAGTAGACAATGATCTTCAATCTGTTGTCATGGCAAACAACTCCCAGCAGGCATAACTTTGATTTGTTTAGCCACTTCCATTGACGCAAATAGCCCTGGATGAATGGTCACACTCCCACACTGCTCATTTGCATTAGCTCCAAACTGTAACCACTCTGCCTCAATGTGATGTCTGAATCCAGCTACAGGGTATTTCTAAAAATTAGATTATATATTAGCCGATCACTTTTAATGCCAGAGACAGAAGTTAAGAAAATACTATTTGAAGATGAGCAAAATTCAGTCACTCAGAATTTTAGTGGTGCTATTAAGTCCTCTTTCTGTTCTTAGAAAACCTAAATATTACCTATTAAATTTATATGCTGCCCATCTCAACAATAAGGTGACTCTGGATGTTTTACAGATGAATTAATGAAAAACTAAGAAGGGAAATTCAATTGCAAACTCAATAAACACATGGCTTCTGAAACGACAGAAAACATTCCTTCCTGGTATCTTTAATTGACAAATAAATACTGTATTTCAAACAAATTCTTATGTTCTTCCTAAGATTTCATCCCATTACTTTATGTGAAGCTTTATAAAAAATTTAGAATTCCTATCCTGTTTTTCTTCTTTTAGATCTCTCCAAATTGGACCAAACTAAGACTTCTATAACTGAAAAAGTTGAAAAATAAATTGCTGTCCCCTTCTTGTCCGTGAAAAAAAGACAGTTGAACTGGGGTTTATTTTTTAACATTTATTTTGGGATAGGCTCTCAGTTATCCCTGAATACAGCAAGTTAGACTAGGAAGTATAGAGACACAATTTTCTATTGCTTATAGCTTCTGCTACCAGAGTCAATTGTTATTTCACTTTGTTCAAAACTAGGACTGTCCCTAATTCTAACTCAGCTTCAGAATATCATCTCAGGTTCAAAAAGACCAATGCAGGCATTATGTGGGTCCTCTGTCCCACACATTTCCAGACTAAGAACATTTGTGAGGGGTTTTTTTCTTCTAATCTTTATAGAAACCTTTTTGGCTTCCCATTAAATTACTTGGCTGTTATGTGAATACAAAATCCCACTTTGCTTCAAAATTCTATTTTATCTGAAATTAGGGAAAACCTCTATGTTCAAGGTCCAGGGTAATAGGAAAAGTTTTAACATGTGGAAGAGGAGGAGGAGAATGGGTTTCATTTTCAAAATGTAGAAAGATGCAATGGAAATACTCAGAAGCCATTATAAAACCAGCAGAATAGAAGCATTCCATTCCAAGTATTTTTGGGAAAGAGGGTTGGTTTTCCTGCTGAATTAGTTTACTGATCTGGTCTACATAATAGGGAGTGATTCAAAGCAAAACAAAGGTGATTCAAAACAAAAGAGTGACATGATAGCAGTGTTCCAATATTTGAGGGGCTGCCACAAAGAAGTAAGGGTCAATCTACTTTCCAAAGCACCAGAAGGCAAGACAAGAAAGAATGGATGGAAACTAATCAAGGAGAGAAGCAACCTAGAACTAAGGAGAAATTTCCTAACAGTGAGAACAATTAACCAATGGAATGGCTTGCCTTCAGACATTTCAGGTGCTCCATCACTGGAGGCTTTTAAGAGGAGAATGGACAGTCACTGGTCTAGAATGGTATAGGGAAGGGATGTCAAACTCGCAATGTCACGTGACGTGTTGCGACATATCTTCCATTGCCGGCAATGGGGTGGGCGCAGTTTCGGCATGATGCATCCGGCCCGCGGCCCAGCAGTTTGACACCCCTGGTATAGGGTCTCCTGCTTGAACAGAGGGTTGGACTAGAAGACCTCCAAGGTCCCTTCCAACTCTGTTATTCTCTTAATCAAAGCTGTCTGTAGATTTATATTGCTTTTTGCTTCTGTTATAAATTCTACTTGGATCAAATATGATCAAATTACAAATATACCTTTCCTTTCCTGATTTACTCTTTTTAATTGCTTCTGAAATTTGTATCATAAGTGTTTTGAGGATAAACACTTACATTTACAACCTTTGAGGATAAACACTTACATTTACAACCTTTTCAAATTACAATGAATTCTTTTTTGCATGGAGCAAAAATGCCAGAGACTTGGAAAGAGGACAATATAACATTAATACCTAAAGAAGGAAAGATTTGACTTTAGCAAAAAATTACAAACCAATATCATTATTAAATAATGACTACAAGTAGTTTACAACGATTTTAGCTGAAAGACTGAAAATAATTTTGTGAGAATTTATTCATGAGGATCAATGTGGGTTTTTACCTAAAAGACAGCTGAAAGATAATTTTAGAACTCTGTTGGATGTTTTGGAGTATTTGGAACAACATAATGAAAAACAAGCAGCATTGATTTTTCTACATTCAGAGAAGCTTTTAACAATTTCAGCTAGTCTTT
The DNA here is from genome assembly GCF_001527695.2 of Protobothrops mucrosquamatus. Taxonomy (NCBI): domain Eukaryota; kingdom Metazoa; phylum Chordata; class Lepidosauria; order Squamata; family Viperidae; genus Protobothrops; species Protobothrops mucrosquamatus. The sequence goes on along the minus strand of NW_015387725.1, from coordinate 183,223 downwards.
CTTGTTTAAGGTTTTGGAAGAGCTGAATTTTAGAGGGCATATAAAATGAGTGGAATCAATTTATACTTTGTAGATGGCACAAATAATTATTAATGAAGATTTCACCCAAAAGGAGCAAGACAAGGATGCCCACTGTCTCCTTTTTTTGTTGTTGTTTATTTTGGTTCTTAAAATACAGATTTCTGTACAACCATAATTGAACCCAAAATTACCAAAATTTCTGTTGGTAAGCGACACATTTGTTAAGTGAGTTTTGCCCCATTTTACGACCTTTCTTGCCACAGTTGTTAAGTGAATCACTGCAGTTGTTAAGCTAGTAACACAGTTGTTAAGTGAATCTGGATTCTCCATTGACTTTTCTTGTCAGAAGTTCGCAAAAGGTGATCACATGATCCCGGGACATTGCAACCATCATAGATCTGAGTCAGTTGCCAAGCATCTGAATTTTGAATTTTGATCATGTGACCATGGGGATGTTGCAATGGTCATAAGTGTGAAAACCAGTCATAAGTCACTTTTTTCAGTGGCATTGTAACTTCAAACGATGATCAAATGAATTGTTGTAAATCAAATAAAATAGAAAAGATAGAAAAATGTGGGTTAGACAGCATCACCACCAGATGGATTCATAGCTGGCTGAGCGGCCGTACTAAACGTGTGGTCCTCAATGGAACAGCATCTACATGGAGGGAAGTGTGTAGTGGGGTGCCCCAGGACTCTGTTCTAGGCCCAGTTCTCTTCAACATCTTCATCAATGATTTGGACGAGGGAATAGATGGGGAACTCATCAAATTTGCAGATGACACCAAGCTGGCAGGAATAGCCAACACTCCAGAAGACAGGCTTAAGATACAGGAGAATCTGGACAGACTTGAACACTGGGCACTATCTAACAAAATGAAATTCAATGGTGAAAAAAGTAAGGTTCTACATTTAGGCAAGAAAAACCAAATATACAGGTATAGTATAGGGGGTACCTTGCTCAATAGTAGTAACTGTGAGAGGGATCTTGGAGTCCTAGTGGACAATCACTTAAATATGATCCAGCAGTGTGCTGCAGCTGCCAAAAAAGCCAACACAGAGCTAGGCTCATTAACAGAGGGATAGAATCAAGATCACGTGAAGTATTAATACCACTTTACAATGCCTTGGTAAGGCCACACTTGGAATACTGCATCCAGTTTTGGTCACCACAAAGTAAAAAAGATGTTGAGACTCTAGAAAGAGTACAGAGAAGAGTAACAAAGATGATTAGGGGACTGGAGGATAAAACATATAAGGAACGGTTGCTGGAATTGGGTATGTCTAGTTTAATGAAGAGAAGGATGAGGGGGGACATGATAGCAATGTTCCAATATCTCAGGGGTTGCCACAAAGAAGAGGGAATCAAGATATTCTCCAAAGCACCTGAAGGCAGGACAAGAAGCAACGGATGGAAACTAATCAAGGAGAGGAGCAACCTAGAACTAAGGAGAAACTTCCTGACAGTTAGAACAATTAACCAGTGGAACAACCTGCCTCCAGAAGCAGTGAATGCTCCAACCCTGGAAGTTTTTAAGAAGAGACTGGACAGCCATTTGTCTGAAATGGTATAGGGTTTCCTGCCTGACCAGGGGGGTTGGACTAGATGACCTCCAAGGTCCCTTCCAACTATTATTATTATTATTATTATTATGGATCATCGCACAGTCAGCCAAATGTTCAGACTGGATTTGGCATTTTGTCTACCTATCGAGTCCTTACCCAGGACCTGGGATAGGCAGATGTGGATGTTTGATGGTATTACAGATATCGTCGCAGAATGGAAGCAGTTCCTAGTAAGGCCGCCTTTTGCAATTGACTAATGCGAATTTGTCAATGCCAATGGTGTTCAAGTGGTGCTCCAGTTGTTTTGGGATTGCACCCAAGGCGCCTATTACTATTGGTACTACCCTTGCTTACTTTTGCCACAGTCTTTCTATTTCTATTTGTAGGTCTTTGTATTTTGTTATCTTCTCCAGTTCTTTCTCGTCTATTCTGCTGTCTCCAGGCACTGCCACGTCCACTATCCAGACTTTTTTGTCTTTCTTATCGACAATTGTTAAGTCTGGGGTGTTATGTTGCAGGTGCTTGTCTGTTTGAATTCTGAAGTCCCAGAGC
>NW_015387725.1:177808-180970 GCF_001527695.2 Protobothrops mucrosquamatus | reverse complement strand
TATTATTATTATTATTATTATTATTATTATTATTATTATTATTATTATTATTATTATTATTATTATTATTATTATTATTATTATTATTATTATTATGAGACATAAGACAAGATGAGAGGATTGTAAGGGTAAGGATTAAAAAGAAAGTGAAACAAGTTAAGAGCTAGTACAGATGACTTGATTCTGTTATTAGTAGACTTCTTAAAGGGAACAGAACTTTTAATGAATAAATTAAAAGAATTTGGGGCATATGTAGGTTGCAAGATTAATAAACAGAAGACACGATATTTAACAAAAATATGAAAATATAAGATCAAGCAAAAATGATAAATTTCTGTGATTAAGATGAATGTTTTATCTAGAATGTTGTTTTTGTTTCAGACAATACCTGTTTTGACAACTGATGTACTGATAAACTGATGTTTAAATAATGACGGAAGAACCTATTTAAATGTATATGGTGGGGAAAAACACAAGTTAAATATAAGCTACTACAAAATAAGATGAAATGAGATGAGATAATGAGGTGAGGTGAGGTGAGTTAAGATAAGGCAAAACAAGGCAAGGCAAGGCAAGGCAAGGGTAAGGTAATGTAGAGTAGGGTTGGGTAGGGTAGGGTAGGGCAGGGCAAGGCAAGGCAAGGCAAGGCAAGGCAAGACAAGATAACCTTTATTGTCATTTTTTACTGTGGGCACAATGACACACATCAAAGGTGAAATTTAGCTGCCCATTCTCAAAGTGAACACATACATGACACACACCTAAACATACTATATACAACATATACATACTATATACAACATATGTATAGACCTACACCCCTACATATACATAACATATGAATATTAAATGCTGTCCATCCATGCAAAGGAAAGAAGAGGTTTAAAATAATATTTTTCTTCCTTTGTTTAGTTTGAATGAAGGAGTGGGTGTTATTAAGAAATAGATGATTAGAGATAGAAGGACATAATGCCATCAGAAGTTGTGGGTGCTTCATCACTGGACATTTTTAAGAAGAGATTGGACAGCCATTTGTCTGAAATGATATAAGGGTCTCCTGCTTGAGCAGGGGGTTGGACTAGAAGACCTCCAAGGTCCCTTCCAACTTTATTCTGAATTGAATCTGATTTGGGTGGCATGTATATTTATGGTATGACAAAGCAAGGGTGAATATAAATTTCAAAATCATTACATCAGGCAGGCCATTTTCAGAATATAGAATAAATACAAATTTAGATTTTGCCTGAAAACACATTTCAATGCAAGAAGCATTTTATAGATGAGAAATGAGAAGTAAACATAATGGCTAACTTACCATGATGCATTATGGTTCTCTCAAAGAGATTGTAAAATAAAATCAAGAGAAGATTTTACAATGGAAAGATATATTATCAATGGTTTTCTTATGTACAATTATCAGCAAGATTTAAAGTGAATAAACGATTTTAAGACTGAATTTGAAATAGAATTATGTGCTAATGATGAACATCTTATTGCTAAAATGTGTGAACGTTTGTTTAAATATAAGATAGAAGAAGAACAAGTGAAAGAATGTATGGTGAATTAAGCTAAAAACTTTGGTTATGTTATACAAGTGGAACAATGGAAAAATATATGATTGAAAAGATTGAAATTTATGTTCTGTTGTAACCTTAAAGAGATTTTTTTATAAAATGATGTATTGTTGGTATTTCTCACCAGAGAAATAGTACAGAAAGCTGCTTTGAATTTTTTTCTGGAAATATGAACAACATGAAGCAACATTTTATCAAGTTTGTGAATGTGTAAAAAAACCAAAAAATGGATAGAAATATATACATTAATTCAGAAGCTTGTAAAGATTAAAGTGTAATTGAAACCAGACACTTTTCTTGCGGAACTAATAGACAGACAACTCGAAAAAAGTCATGGCACTTTGTTTTTAATCTATGAAGATTGCAGTCAGATTTTTATATGCTCAAAAAGTAGAAAGATTCAAACCTACCCACAATGTTTGTTGAAGATGATGGAGCTGATAGAGCTTCTGAGAAAAGACAATATCTACATTTTTGCGTAAAACAGAAACAAATGTACTTATATCTTGTAGTTTTGATGATGATAAAAAAATAATAATAGAAAATGTTAGGTTTTTTTATAATCAGAGTAAGAGTTATTTTTGTAATCATATTCATATAGAGGAAATCAAAGGCTTCTTTCTAATTTCTTTCTTTCTTTCCCACTGCATTTTTGTTGGATTTTAAGATTTTAGAATATTGCTTTAATTTATTCAATAAAAGAATTCAAACATTAATCAAACTTCCATTTTCTAAAGGAGACAATAGAGCTTGATGTTAGTGTTCCCCGATAACAAATTTCTCAGCCATATCATGTGGGCTCCTAGACAGGAGATGGAAGAAATCCAAATGCATTGAGAAAACTATCTTTCATCTGCAGAGAGGAATGAGATATTGAAGCCTCATCATTGAATAGCAGCAATCTACTCCCTTTGTGAAATAAAGCCATTAATGGTGACAGTGGCTCTGCTGGACCATTGTACAGCAGTGGGGTTGGTTAGAAGAGGTGGATGTTCTCACCTTGAGGTCAAGATAAACCACAAAGCGATTGTGCATATGTTCCAGGCCCAGGATGACCTCTGCTGCATAGAAATGCATCTCTGTCTCCTAGAAGACCCCATGCTGGGAGAGATGATAATATATATCACCCCCGGCAAAGAGGAAAGGAAAGAACTATGTGATGGAACAAGACACAGCTGGGGGTAGAGGAGTCCTTTAGGAAAGAAACATGAGGATGGCAGAGAAGAAGGGGCTCTTAGAGGCAGGATCCTGGCTGTCACCATTCATGAAGTCCAGGATGAAGCTGAGCTTGTTGGGTGTTTGGAAAGCAAATGGCATGCAAACAATGAAGGGGCAATCCTGGCAGGGATCCAAAGATTTTTTTTATTATTAATTTCTGTTAGATTTTCTGTTCTCTTTAAAACGTTTTTTCTAAAATTAATTTTAAAAATATGATCAGATTACAAAGAGACTTGCCACAAACAAATCAGCATAGAAACATCCAATTATAGTCAACTTCAAACTTTGGGGAGGCAGTTGCTTATTTTATTTTATTTTATTATTTTATTATTTTATTTTATTTTATTATTTTATTTTATTTTATTTTATT
>NW_015387725.1:151893-173834 GCF_001527695.2 Protobothrops mucrosquamatus | reverse complement strand
CACACACACACTTTTTATGAGCCATAAGCATCCTCTCTTATGATGAACACACATGATGGGCCAACTCAGAAGGTAGTTGGGCACTGCATGATATAGGGCTTTATAAATTAAAAGCTGGATTGATTTCACATACATCATAAAGCATTGAAGCACTGATGCTGTGATGCTAAAGCAACTCAGCTGCACCAACAGGTGAGTCAGCATATTTTGAACCAACAGTATTGTCCAGAACTTCTTCAAAGAGAGTTGCAGGTAAAGTATTGCCTAATTGCAAGGTGATAACTTCATGATTCACTGCTGGAGGGGGGCTTTGTGGCCTAAAAGCCTACAAATAGCTCTTTAGTCAAAGCTGTCCAAAAGTTACTCTGTCCCTAGTCTCTATCTATTGCTAAAGGAGAAACCATAGAACCAGGAGAACTAGGAGATGAACAGTGTTTGGAGGAGTCTTTATCTTTCCTACATAAAGAAAAGGTTTCATGAGTTGGAATAATCATCTATTCCAATTCATGTATTGTCTTATGGGGCCACACAAATGTCACTGTAAGCTCAGCAACAAAATAGAGAGCCAATAATTTCACTAAATTAGAACAGATATGTAAAAGAAAGAAAGAATAACAGTGAAAGTTAAAAGTGCAATGAAAAAAAAATAAAGCTAGATTTAAAGAAAGTAATAAAGATGAGGCTCCTGATATTTTTTACAGCAATTATAAGTACACTTATATTTTAACATTTGTCCCTAAAGTTACATCATAATTATCTTCTTATTTAATAATCTATCCTGTTTAATTATCAGAACCATAAATCACAACTTCATTTTCTTTCATTTTTACACAAAAATGCACAAGGGGTTTTCAGCCACCAATAAATGTAGACATTGTCTTTTCTCTAACCAAAGAAGCCAGTTTATCCATCACAGCAAGATCTGTCAAATTTACAGAACAGTTTGACAGTGCTTTGTGTAAAAAAAATGTATACATCATATACTTACTTTTATCTCTCCCAGATCAGCCTTACTGCAAAAGACAGACATGGACAATATCCATACCAGATTCCTCCAGGAATTGCTGTTGAGACCCTTATCTTTTAATTGGTTTTAAAATATTTGGAATTTGGGGTGAGCACTGATATGAGGTGGCCGTTGCCATCTCCTGATGATACAAAACCATTCAGAGTCTTTAAAATCATAAAGGGATTGCAAAGAGCCAGTTAGATCATTTTGATTGGATTTCAACATGCTGCTTAGTGTAAAGGAAAATGTGATGTGCATAGGCATAAAAATATCTAAACTTCTCTTACACATTAATGAGATCTGCGTTGGCAATGGCTTATCAGGAAAGGAACTTTGGAATCAGAATGAAAAACATGAAGAGTACCATACCAACAAAAAGTATGGTATGAAAAAACCAGTAAATTCCATCTTTATATTGATTAGGAAGGGAATTAAAAATAAAGCTGCCGCAGAGCAATCACCTTATATAAATCTATAGATAGATTTAAGGACGTGTTTGGAGTTGCACTTGACTCAGCCCAGATAGCCAGCAACCCCAAGGATGACCGAAAAAGCAATGGGTGCGCTGCCTGTATGAAGACATGTGAACTGTAGGCATATGCCCTACCGAAGCTGCAGACCAGACAAAGTAGCAGGCGAAATGCAGAACTTCAGACTCTGCGATATGATGGGAATAATGCACAAGAACAACAAGAAGAGGAAGGACATATTTGAAGTATTGATTAAGAAATGTATTATAGAGGTGGAAAAGGTGTAAATAAGAGCAACTAAAATTAAGATATTACAGCTGTTTCCCCAGAAGGAAAAGTTTCAACCTTTAGTTTAGAAAAAAAGCAAGTACAAAGAAACAAGCTTAATGTATACTAGACAACCCATGGCCTATTGGATCATCATTTCAAACATATTTTTTTTTTCCTAAACAGAGAAATAGAATGATCATGGACAGGAAAATAAAGCAGTGGGAGTGATTTCTGACTTCTTGCTGGTTTTCCCACTGAATTTCCTTGTAAGAATCTGGTAGGGAGCATTGGAAATGATGATTACGTGACTATAGATGACCACAGTACCATACTAACATAAGCACACTGAAGCAGTTACAACTTTGACAAATTTCAATCCCATGGGAATCATGGGTCCTGGATTTTGGATGGATTTTGTAAGTGAGCTCATTTGAGGTAAATTCATTCAAAAATGAATTAGAACAGATGTTAAAAAAAGGAAAGAAATAACAGTGAAAGTTAAAAGTGCAATTAAAAAAAAGAAAATAAATGATGGAGCGTTTTGCACAATTGAGAGTTACAAACACAATTAAACAGACATGAGAGTTTTAGTGTATATAGCTAGAATGATTTGTAGAATTAAACATGGGAATGCAGTTATATTTTTCTTCTTCTCCTTGAGTATGGGGAGATACATGACCAGTTAAACAGTGCACATTCTTTATGCCACATAAAATAAGACTGTGGATTTCTCTGGTATCCATTATGTTAAAGATCACTACATTAGAACGTTTTTAAGGGAAATTCAGCATATTCATGGCTACCAGCCTTTGGGAAGCATCCATACAAGAGGTTTTTATCCTTCTGTTCCTGTTCATGTTTCTGGTCAGTATCTGGTAAATATGTGCCTCACATTGATGGATCAGAAGAGATTGTGGCCTGTTCTTAAGAAATCCATCTGAAGTCAAGTCAAACAAAGGTAAACATAACTGGCTAATAATATTTTGTTACATTGGATGTAGGTATCTGAACACATTCCATCTAATCCTAATCCTCATCTATGATGATAAGGTTGAAGTAAATATCTTTATATATTTTACAGTTTTTCAGTATGAAAGAGAGAAAGAAAAAGAGAAAGAAAGAGGTCATGTTTATCTTAAATAGTGTGAACTGCAGGTTCTCAAAAACATCAGATCTGAAATCAAAGTTAAATGTTTAGAGGCGTTCTATCTCTTGTTTCCATTCTTTATGACCAAGTTTTTATTTGCAAATCTAGTTAGGAACCATATGAGAATATGGAGACCTTTGCCTTCCTTTGATAAATAAATAATTGCCCAGAATTTGTTCCTTCCACAAAACTCACTAGATAGTTTAAAAGGGACCTCATAGAGACATCCTGCTAGTTATTTTATCCCCTTCTTGTAATCAAAGATCTTTAATGTGGAGAGGAAATAGGGGAGGAGAAGGAGAATATTAAAATCAGTGGCATTTTAGTCCTTGCCAAAATGCCTAACATTAATCACACTCTCTCCCCATCTTGTTTAAACCTTTCCTTCAAATGCTCTCCTGTCCTATTAACTTGACTCAGCCCAGTAATTTCAGCCATTCCAAATGATGTATGAAATTAAAGCAGTGTTTCAAATTAAAGGCCCTGGACATGTTCCACCCAGAAATGTTATGGAATCCCTCCAGGTTTTATAAATATCCAGAGATTTTGAAGCTGGGATGAAATGTTGGCAGAATGCCCATTTAGAAGTGAACCTCTGATGGTACCTCACTTTCAGGGGCCCACAAGGTACTGAATTGCACTAAGTTGACAAAAAGACCTCAGTGTCTGAGACATACAGGAGTAAGCACAGGCTACACAATTGGATTCTTTTTGGTTTTCCTTCACATAGACTGGACTGGGAACAGTTAATCCAGGGGACAAGAATTCAAGAGCTCAGCTTCCGGTTGGATCGTGGCGCCGATGGCGGCTTTCCCGTGAGCCGTCTGCCCCGAGGACGCGTCAAAGCCGCAGGAACAGCGCGTAACAGCTGTTCCGCGGCTCGGAATCCCCTTCCCCAGGCAAATGGGGGGGTGAGCTTCCCCGATAGGGGTAGAGCTCCCTAGCCCTCATGATTTTTCATCTGTGAGGACGAAGGTGAGCTCCCCGGGAGTCTGGGACTTCCCCGTGCCTCGGGCTGCCTTTGTTCTCAGAACGAAGCCAGACGCGGATTCAACCTCTGCTGTTCTAGGAGATTGTGAGTAGAATTTTACAAGCAGACAGAGCAAACCAGGAGGATTGGAACTTGAATGAACTGGGACTTTAACTCTGGAAATAAATAAGAATCTTCTTCACTTTTTATTTTAATTTGAAGAGGAAGGAATATGGCTGCGGAAGGGCGTTTTTTTCTTTGATAGAAAATATAAGAGACTTTTACTTTTTGGAGACTTTCACTTTTTTCTGGACTTTCTACCGTAATAGACTTGGCTACTTTGTTGTTTACTGGTTGGGCAAGCTTTCTGCTTTTGCTTTTGTTTGATGCTTTTATAAGACTTTACAATATATAAATGAAAGTATAAGAGAAGAAAGAGAAAAATAAAATGGCCTCAAAATGTGTGGGAACTTTTGTTCCTCAGAAAAGCACGATCTCCTCCTCTTACTTTATTTGGAAAAAGTTTGCTAAGCTATAGGGTGATATGTAGAGTTTTATCTTAGCATGTGGTATAAATCTAACCAATGTTTTACTTTGTTTTGTTTTGGAAGCAAAACTTTCACAGATAAAGGTGGAACTACTCCAGACTTGAGGAGTTAAAGACCTACAGACATTCAATCTTGTTAGGGCTGAACCTAAGCCATCCAGACCTAGATGACCGCACATTGGACAAGACCTTAACATCATTTGATGGTTAGCCAAGACTAACCTTTATAAGTGGATATCATTAGCATATTCATGCATCAGTTTCATGTAGATGTTAAAAAGTAAAGGTAAGAGCATTGACCCCTGAGGCACTCTACCTAAACAGGGCGCCTACTTTTATTTTTTTCCCCTCTTATTAATATCAACTGGAAGCAATTATAGAAAAGGAGCAGAGTTCCCACTCATAATCCCATAAATGGTCTAAAACGATGCCATAGTTGATGGTGGTGAGAACTTGTGTTGCAGCTCCATCAAAGATCATCTACAAGTATGACCAATGTGGTCTCACTGAATAACCTATGGCATGTTCTTTCAAAATATACCTGCCTTGTATGAAAATATTCATAACCTTGTTAATGTATTACTTCTGTAATGATGGGAATTCTGGGAATGGTTTATATTTACATAAGAGCCAATGTCAGTATAGTTAATGCGTTGAGCTATGATCCTCAGCAATGGAAACTTTCTATGCAACCACAAATGACTTCTTAAAGATATCTTGGAGATAAAATGAAGAGATGAGATCCACACATAGGTTTCCTTGAGCTCCTGAGAAAAGTCTGATATAACAAATACAATAAAATACAGTAAATTTTCTCACTTGTTCTCCCTGACCCTGATGTAGCACTAATTTATTTTGGCAAGGTGGCTACATCATGTTTTCTTCAACTATGATGTAGAAGTAGTTATAATTCAGGCATATGGTGAAAAATGGTCCTATTTATCAACGCTTTTGATGGCCTCATCATACTTAATAATAGGTCCTGGATCTCAATCATTGCAATGGCCTATAAACTCAGATATCATTCTCTCTGACAAATAATAACAAGTTAGCAACCACATTGAAGGTCTTATGTTCAAAATCAGATAACTGCAGTTAGGTTTTCAAGATAGCTGTGGTTGGGGGGAAAAAAGCTTCCAGAGCATCTTCATCAATCATTTTCTGAAATTATGTAATTTCTGACCACTTAGCAAGGTGAAAATTATTAGCTAGCTCTCACACATCTTAAAGTTTTCATTATTTTGCAATGTGAGTTTGGGAAAAAAAGCAAAGCAATTTGAATTTAATAGCTATATTTCTGGGAAGAGGGATTTTGACAACTTGAGCAATCTTAACAGTTAAGGTGATATTCAATATTTTGGATTTTGCCCCAAAATCAGTAACATTGCTCTGACAGATATGCCATACCATTCCAAGAGCTGCCCCTGTTGACAACTTAGTTGTCACCTTCTGGACCAAAAAAAGTACAGATAGTCCTCGACTTACAACAGTTCTTTGTGAAGTTACAATAGCACTGAAAAAAAAGTGACTTATGACCATTTTTCACGTTTATGACCATTGCAGCCTCCCCATCATCACACGATCAAAATTCAGATGTTTGGCAACTGACTCGTGCTTATGATGGTTGCAGTGTCCTGGGGTCATGTGATTTTGCTACATTCTGACAAGCATAGTCAATGGGGAAGCCACAGTCACTTAACAACCATGTTACTAATAACAACTGCAGTGATTCACTTAACAATTGTAGCAAGAAAGGTCATAACATGGAGAAAAATTCACTTAGCAACAGAAATTTGGGACTCAGTTGTAGTGGTAAGTCAAGGACTACTTGTCTGTGGGCACTTAGACAGCAGTAGTTTTCCTTCAACATCTCAGCCTTTTACTTATTCAAATTCTTTCAAATATCTGGTGTTTGACTGATATGATAGAATTTGACAAATCAATTTACACCTTCTATTACATTTAAGGAGTGGTGGAATTTCCAGCTACAGGAGGGGTGGAGTAGAGACTGGCAAGGAGAGAACCAACTGGAACTGAGGATACATTTCTTGATAATTAGAACAATTAATCAGTGGAACAACCTGCCTCCAGAAGTTGTGCATGCTCCAACACTGGAAGTTTTTAAGAAGAGATTGGACAACCATTTGTCTGAAATGGTATAGGGTTTTCAGCCTGAGCAGGAGGTTGGACTAGAAGACCACCAAGGTCCCTTTCAACTCTGTTATACTGTTTATATTTGTCCATCTAGTTACCAAGAGTTGATAGCAACATCTTCACTAACTTTCAAATCTGCCTTGGTCAGTTTTATGGGTGTGTGTCTATTTGAAATGGTGAAATGTAAAAGAAAAATGTCTATACTACATAGTGATAATACAGTTAAGGAAAAAAAAACCCGAAATATATTACAGTGCTTAAATGAACTAAAACATTTTTAAAAATTAACAAAAAGAAAAGATCTATAGGATAAGTATAAATATCAATATGACTACATATATGACATTAACTTGCTCTTTTCTTTCCTGGTGGGAAAAAAGCAGGAGAGGGAGAGAAGGTGGCCTCTTTGGAGCTGTTCTAGATTACTCCAAAATGCTCATGTCCCGTAAAGGAAGCCATTCTTTTTCTCTCCCACCCAAAGAATTATACAAGGGATTTATTTTTTATCATTAAGCTGTGCCCATTTCTTAGCCTGGCTTCAAAGAAGAAATGAAAATGAGGCAAAGGACTGGATATAATAGAATAGAATAGAGCTGGAAGAGACCTTGGAGGTCTTCTAGTCCATCCCCCTGCTCAAGCAGAAGAACCTATACCATCTCAGACAAGTGACTGTCTAGCCTCTTCTTAAAAATCTCCAGTGATGAAGCACCCACGATTTCTGGAGGCAAGCTGTTCCACTGATTAATTGTCCTCACTCTCAGGAAGTGTCTACTTAATTCCAGGTTGCTTCTCTCTTTGATCAGTTTCCAACCATTGTTTCTTGTCCTGCCCTCTGGGGCTTTGGTGAATAACGTGACCCCCTCTTCTTTGTGGCAGCCCCTCAGATACTGGAATACTGCTATCATGTCTTTCCTATTTCTTTTTTTTCTTTAGACTAGCCAAGCCCAAGTCCTGCAGCCGTTCTTCGTATGTTTTAGTCTCCAGACCTTTGATCATCTTAGTTGCTCTTCTCTGAATTTTTTCCAAATTCTCAACACCTTTTTTGTGATATGGCTGCAGTATTCTAGGTATGCTTTTCTCCACATGGAAACTCATTTTGTTGGATAGGGCCCATTGTTCAAGTTCGTCAAGATCTTTTTGGTTCCTGAGTTTGTCTTCTGGGCTGTTGGCTACTCCTGCCAGTTTGGTGTCATCTGCAAATTAGATGAGTTCCCCTTCAATTCCCTCATATATATTTTGAGTAATGCATTGTCCTAATGGACAGAAAAGGTGGTACATTAATAGTAGCACGGTAGCAAGCAAACCCCAAGTGCTTTCAAAACTTGTCCATTTAATGGAGGTTTTTATTATTTTATTTTAGTCTATTTACTAAAATATTTTTGGAAATATTTTGCTTTAAATTTGTAACTGTTCTGATTTTGAACCCCATGCATATAGAATATGAATTTGCTCAACTAAAGAAGATGCAAGCAAATACTTTTTCCTGATCAAGGGATGTCTGCAGAGGAGAGGTAAAAAAATGTCAATACTGCAGCCACAATTACACAATTAAAACTTAGCCACTTTTTCATACATGACACATTAAAAATAAAGGAACAGGACTTAAGTCATGCAGCTGTGACTAGTATTATTAAAGAAGATAAAGCTACTTCTTATCTAGAGGGTGTTTTCTTTTTCTTTTGTGCTTTTGAGTCAGCATTGATTCTTGTCTACTGTCTGTACTAGTTCCTGTAATTATTGTGTCAAGATTTTCTGAAGTGGCTTGCCATGACCTTTTCTTAGGGCTAAGAGAGAGAATGATTTGCCCCAAAACAACCAGTTAACTTCATTCCTAAGGCAGAGCTAGAACTCAAATCTCCTGGTTCCTAGCCTGGTGCTTTAACCATTACATCAAAGAGTTCTCTTTACATGGAATCAATGGTTCTTATTTGGGGGGAAAGTGCATATTGGGATTATGCTATAAACATCAAAATTCTTTTTCTCAAAATAATCTTTATCCCACCTCCCACAGCTCAGGATAATTTTTCAATCAACTGAATAATTCTAAAGGAGAAGGAGATTGGGATGGTTGAGAATTTCCTTTTTATACATAAACAACATTTTTAAAAAATGGACAGAAAACAAAATTAGTCCTTCTAGGCGGAAAGTTGTTAATATTTGAATCAAGTGGTTGCAACCTTTAATGTAAACTTTAAAGGTAAATTCATTTACATTTAAATATAAATCAAAATCTGGAACATGAAAAGCATGAACCAAGGAGAATGAAATTGTCAGAATGGAAATAAGTTCAAAATGGATATTTTAGGGATAACTGACTGAAATAGGTCACTTTAAGTCTAAAGACTATGTACAATAGTATACCTTTCAAAGGTATACAGTATGAAGTGTCAGTGACAATCAAAAGGGACATTTTTGGGTGGAATCCAATAAATAGGATCAAGTCCATTAAAATTAGAGGACATCCAGTGAACATCAAAGTTGTACTTTGTCCTAATATAGACATGACGAAAGGAGATAATTAAAGAAGTCTTTAGCAAATTCTAGAGTTAACTAAATGCAGAACCAATCAATGGCATGATACTACTGAGGGGTGGTGAGGACCATAGACAATTACATGGGGAAATTATGACACACATAATTCAACTTATATCTTTGCATAAGATATCTTGATGTCAGTAATAATTGTGCCATTTGCATGGTGACCCCATAAAGATATTATTTGTTACAACTGTTGGTCATTGCCCAAACCTGCTTCAGGCAACACAAAGACAAGCTCTAATATGGACATCACTGATAACATCAGATAACATCAAAATCAAATCAATTACATAATTTTAAAAAATGATGGAGAAGTGCAATCCAGTTAACTGGAATATTTGCAGGAAGACTAGGAGGCCCTGAGATCAAATATCTGAGTTAATTTTTTAAAAAAAGTGAGGTGATATAATATTTTAGTTGGGGAACATAGAATGTAAGAAGCATATTTAATTTGAGGACTGTGGAAGAGATAAGAGATATAATGAAGTCTGAGATGAGTTCCAATATCTAGCAAGGAAAGATCACGGTGGATATCTCCATCAAGAATGTCAGCAGATAAAAGAATATAAATATTTCCAAACTCAAGTTTGAGGAACAAAATGTTCTGGTGAGTTTCAAAATATTCCATTCCCTCTCTATATCATGCTGAAGCTTCTCTAGACATGATGTTCCAGGGGTGGTTTGGTGCTCAACTAAAATAGTGAAGCAGTGAGAAGATTAATTCTAAGCAGGAATGAAGATCTGGCTTTCGGGAAAGGGAAAGCATGAGAACTGTTAAGAAGGTATGCATTAAAAAAAAGAAAAGCATGAGAAACTAAAATAACTCCATCCTGGTTTTGTTTAGTATAGATCAGTGGTTCTCAACCTGTGGTTGGTGAATGCTTGGGGAGTTGTGATGTCATCACAGAGGGTCCGAAACATTTGAAGTAATGTTATGATTTAAATCTTGAGTTAAGTCTTGGTCCGTGGCCATAGTTGATGGCCACAAAAGGTATTTAAAGAGGGTCCATGGTGAAGAAAAGGTCGAGAACCACTGGTATAGATTATTTAGATGGAGCAAAGAGATATTCTGACAGACTTTCAAGATTTTATTATTCTATCCTATAATAATAAAGATTATTTTTTGGGAATCCCTGATATACTTGTTTCTTGACTTTGCCTACCTACACACAATAATGACAAATTTTGAAAGGATCATCATGGGTTAAAGACCTCAAATATCAGAAGAGTTTAGAATAGTTAAAAATGGAATTTCCAGTGATAATATACAGCTATGAAAACTGCACACTGAGAAACAGTGGGAGGAATAAAAGATGGCTTTCTGTTATGGAGATGAACTAGTATGAACTGCAAAAGGAACCATTTAATTAGACTTCGACCCAGGTGGCCTGATTATTGTCTTAAGGTCACGATCAGCAAGCAGAAACTCACATATCTTGGACAGGTGATGTGATGTCGTATATCATGACCTTAAGACAATAATCAGGCTACCTGGGTTTGGAAAAAAAAGGATTGGATTTAGCAAGCTTGAGGGAAATAAAAACAAGAGGAAGAGAAGAAATAAAATGGATGAATAGGAATAAAGAGATTGCTGGAATATCCTTGGAAGAACTATAAGCTATTTCAAAGACAGGTCGAGATGGCCTCAAAATTTCCCAGCTTCCTTCTTGAATAGAAAAAAAAAGATTTGTGATTTTAAACATTTGAATGAAACAAAATCAATAGCTTCATCAATCCTTCTTTCATAATGCTACATTTGATGTGATGGTCTTATGAATTCCCTAAATTAAACTGTATAGATCACAATGGTCAACCAGATGAAATACCAGTGAGAAGGTAGATGAAGGGAAACAAGCATACAGAAGCAGCAGCTGGAGGATCACAAAGACACAACAAAGAGATGGGAATTTGTTGGATTTCTTCTACACCAATTGCTGGTAATTTGCATGTCTAAATGAGTCTGCCAAGTTTGAAAAGATTTTAAAATGTGCATATTTTCTGCACTGTTCCGATAAAAAGAAGCAGACAAGTAAGCTTGTCTGAAGCATCTCCTCTGCCCTGTGCTTATGAATTGCCTAGAGGCCTTGTTTTCACCATGTGGAAAATAAGATACAGACAAGGAAAATGATCAGAATTAACATGGCATCTCAGCGTATGTTTGTGGGTGGAACAGAAAGAGAGAAGGAATACTGATTTTACTCTCACTCCAGAACAGCTGTAAAAACATTTGCGCTGAGGAAACAACATTTCTGCCATTCTTTAGAGTGTCAGGTCCTAGCATCCTCAGCCTCAAGTTAACACTTTTTCCCTCAAACCAGGTGGATAATTTGCTTGATCCTGACTCGGTTTAACTTCCCCCTTCTAAGTGGCAAATGGACACGTGAAGCTCTTCATTAAAATGAGACAACTGTCTGGCACAGAGTAGGAAAGCCACAAACGGTTGTACACCTGCCCCAGATTCTTCCTGGAAAATTGTCTCAGCAGTTATTTGTCAGAAAGAAGGTCTCGCTGAGCCGAGCAAAACTGGCTTCAGACAGAGAGTGATAAAACAGCCCAAACCACAGAGCAGATTATATTGTGCTGTTGTTTTCTCAGTTGATTCAAAGTGAGGGGGGAAAATAATTAGGATGTGAGAAAAATACATCTCGCGGATTGCAAAAGGAACATTTCAAGGTCAGAAGGTTTTAGTGCCTTCCATTTTTCTTCTCCACCTCCAGCCTCATCTCTATTTTCATGTTTGCCTTCTTTCCTTTGTTCTTTCTGGGAGCTGGTTTAGTATGGCAGAGTTTCTATGCCACTTAGGTCTACTGCCAGGAACCAGTTGAGAAGTAGCTAGTAAAATATCTATTTATTGATCTATCTATTGCTATAGCAGCCACAAGAACTCTTAAAATTCCTGCCATTATGTGACTTTTTAAAAAATCTAGCAATGAATCTTTGTATCAGAGGAGAAAGGAAAGCTGTTGACTGCCCAGAACATAGCCAAGCTAGAAAGCTGTGAAAAGCTTTGCAGATTTTGCAACTTTCACTAAGTATATACCAAGGGAAGGAGGGTCCCCTTCTCATTCTAACACAGCACTGGGCAACATGTGAGCAGACCAAATCTTTGTCAGACTCCAGACTCCATTAGTCTAGATCTCCTATGTTGGTGGATTTTCAAGAGCAGTGCATCAAAATTTCATTTTAATGTGTGCCATTGTGTATACAGGAAAATGACAGTATGTTGTTTTATCATCTTATCTCATTTTATCATCTTATCTTCTTGTCCTCTCATCTCATCTCATTTCCTACCTTGTCTTGTCTTTTTGTCCTATCCTATCCTATCCTATCCTATCCTATCCTATCCTATCCTATCCTATCCTATCCTATCCTATCCTATCCTATGCTACCATATCTTACCTTACCTTACCTCAATTCAACTCAACTCAACTCAACTCAACTCAACTTCTATTCTACTCTATTCTGTTCTGTTGTTCTGTTGTTCTATTCTATTCTATTCTATTCTATTCTATTCTATTCTATTCTATTCTATTCTATTCTATTCTATTCTATTCTATTCTATTCTATTATATTATATTATATTCTACTCTACTCTACTCTACTCTACTCTACTCTACTCTACTCTACTCTACCCTACCCTATCCCACCCCACCCCACCCTACCCTACCCTACCCTACCCTAGCCTACCCTACCCTACCCTATCCTATCCTATCCTATCCTATCCTATCCT
The DNA here is from genome assembly GCF_001527695.2 of Protobothrops mucrosquamatus. Lineage (NCBI taxonomy): Eukaryota > Metazoa > Chordata > Lepidosauria > Squamata > Viperidae > Protobothrops > Protobothrops mucrosquamatus. Next base: position 160,999 of record NW_015387725.1, on the reverse strand, counting down.
ATCCTATCCTATCCTATCCTATCCTATCCTATCCTATCATCTTACCTAATTTTATCTTTGTGTAACCCAAAAAAGCAGATCATTTCTATTGCTGCCCCTGCCCTTTAGAATAACATTCCCTCTGAGCTTAGGATGGTCCTGACCCTACCAGCCTTTTGGAAGATTTTTAAGATATGGAGTTGTTCCTAGGCATGGGAGTTGGGGTGCTAGCTACAGCCTCCAATATGGTTGTTATTTGTCTAGATTGATTAGCCCAGAGTCACTATTGAAAGATGAGGAGCTGTATAAATCAAATGAATGAATCAGTGAATCTATACATTCTGGGAGTCAAATAATTCTAAAGCATTATTACAAATTTTTCCGGTTCTAAGGTGTTCTTATTTAGTTTTAGAGTGAACATGGATGGTCCCAGGGCACATATAGCTGTGAATTATAACCTGAGAGCTTTCTCCTAAGTAACGATAGGAGGGAGAGGAAGAGGAAGGGGGAGAGGAAATTGGGGGAGGGGAAGGGGAAAGGGAGGGGAAAGGAAAATGGGAAATGAAAGGAAAAAGGAAAGAGAACAGGAAAGGGAAAGGGGAGGTTACTGCCACAACCACTCCAAGCTTTTTGAAAAAAAATATATTATAGATAGATAAATTTGAAATTCAATTAGGATTAAATTTATTTCACTTATAATGGATCGGAATTTTCCCCCTCTATATTGGATAGAACTCCAATAGAGACTTGATAGTGCCAGGCATGGTATCTTTTCCATTGCAACAGTGCATCAAATAGGGAGTACTCAGTATTTAAAACTCCCCTCATATGTCTCCATTTTAGGTAACTCATTAGCTTAACAATTACCAGACTTATTTAGAGTTTTTGAAGTACAGCATCAAACTTCCCTGGGGATGCATAACCTTCTTAGGGTCGCAAGTGCACAGTATTTATCTTTAAATCATTGTCTAAGGCAAAAGGGCTTTTCTGTCTCTCTCTCTCTCTTAACTAAAACACAATTCCTGTTTCAGGTTAAAACAGGCAAATATAGGATCAAAAGATTACAAAGTTAATTCAGCATGGAACAACATTCACATAGTCAAATAACTAACACATTTCCACATCAAAGCGTGTAAAGTAATTACTTAACAAATCAATCTGAACCAAACCAAAGTAAAACGCAACTGAGCATCCCATTTTAGATACCTCCAGCAGCTTCAATCAAGCCGTCCCTTTTTTACTCTTCTCAGTGTAAACTTTACTAAATGATCTGGCAGATATTTAGGGGTACAATGCCTATCACAGGCAATTCTCCACTCCATAAAGTATACTTTGAGCCAAACAAAATGTTTAGAACTTTTTGAGAGAATATAATTTGAGGTAAAATTATATTCTAAATAGCAGAAATATCTGTGCCTTTTTTTTTCTTTTTACACTTTTTCACCTTCTACAGGTCTGCCCATTTAAGAATTATTAAAGAATTTAAGACTCCAACCCTCATTTTAAGGTCTTTTCTGATTTCCATTGATGTGATATACCCAATAACAACATCAGAGTTAGAAGATGGAATATTATTTGTTTTCCATTAAATTTGCTTGTTATTCTCTGTCTTCCAAGAATGCTTTTCATCTCATTAGCCTATATAATCAGATCTTTCTTTTCTTTTGATATATTTGATTCACTAATATTCTTTCAAATTAAATTTGTAGATAGTATTTTCTTAGATATTCCTCCTTATGAAAATAGGACAGATTAGGTAAAAATGAATGTTTGTTTAAGGCAGTACAGACATTTTAAATTATCCTCTGATATGCATGAGTGAAAATAAAGTTATGTGATCATCAGAAAATGATCATATATGTTGTCCCTAATTATATTAAAAATGTGAATCCTGTGTATAGCCATACAATAAAAATAACAAATGTAAAAATAACAAATGAATTTGAACACCAGGATAAGGTTATAAACAAAACTGTTTAATATACAAGAGTACTTAGCTTTCGTCGGCCAAACTGCCGACATTGTCAGAGTATAAAAACAAGGATTTGGGAGTTCACTTATATCACTGGCTGCCTCTGCGCCCTGCTCCTCAATCGGGTCATTGGTCCACTCATTATCACTGATCGTGTTGTTCTTAAAGGGCCCACACTTGTCAATGTGTTGGCAGCCTCCGAGGCTGCTCTCCCACCCCCAGTCGTTGTTATTCCCCTGGTGTGCATACGATCATCCAGGGGTTGGTTGTCAGGTCACTCTCACCCATCCTTCCCCCACACACTTGTCAACTGGTGCGCCTGTGACTCGGTCATGGAGTTGTTGACGGTGAGCATCTCCGGCGCTGTTCTCCCACTCGCCAGTCCTATTGCTACCCTCGCACGTGTGTGGACACCCAGGGATTGATTGTCCAGCTGTTCTCACCTGTCGCTCCCCTTCCTTCTTGTTATCGATCAAGTCTGAGCGTCCGCCAAGGAGTTGCCTATCGGACGCGCTCCCGGAGCTACTCCTCCACTCGCCAGTGCTGTTCCTCCTCTGGGGCATGTGTGGGGGCACTGGGGGTTACCATCCAGTCATTCACCCTCATTGTTCCCCATTCCTCTCATAGCGTTTGGTATGCCGGAAAGAGTGGGGGGGAGGATGGGTGACGAAAGCTTAATGACTTTTTATCTACAGGCTTGTTTGCATTAAACGGTCTGGTTATATGTGTGTGTGTGTGTGTGTGTGTGTGTGTAAATACATACATACACACACACACACACACACATACACATTACTATATTCCAGGGAAACCCACTCTTCAGGTCACTGACCCCTTCATGAAATTTCAGACTGTTTATCAACAATGAAACATTTATATTTTTTATATTATTATTTCTTATTTCAGTCATGTCTGATTTTCAGAGATTGCCTAAGCAAGTTCCTACAGTCCCTGCAAGGTTTTTCAAAAATGGTTTGCCATTGCCTCATTTAGGACTGAGAGAAAGTGACTGGTCCAAGATCACCCAGCTGGCCCTGGGCCCAAAGTGGAACTAGAACTCAAGGTTGCCTAGTTGCTAGCCTGATGCCTTAACCACTATACCAAACTGGCTCTTGAAAGATTTATTATATGAAAATAATTTAATACTTCTTTAATTAATTATACTATGAATAAATCAAGGCCTTGGATAGTCTCATAGACAGGGGTTGATACTGACCATTCTGGGGAACTGTTAGATACCGTATGTATGCATGCATGCATGTATGTAGGTATGTATATAGGTAGGTAGGTAGGTAGGTAGGTATGTTTTACTTTGTCCAGTAAAGATAAATGGATGGATGGATGGATGGATGGATGGATGGATGGATGGATGGATGGATGGACGGACGGATGGACCGACAGACGGATGGACGGACAGACAGACAGACAGACAGATAGATAGTTAGATAGATAGATATCCAGTTCCAAATCCCAGAGAAAGTAAGGAATCCATTAGATAAGTTGTTATCATGTTTGTTGTTTTATTCAATTGTTCTACTTGACCCAGAGTCACTTTTTGTGAGATGGGTGGTTGTACAAATTCGATTAATAAATAAATAAAATAAATAAATAAGTAAAATAGATGCTATGTTGGGGTCAATAAAGATGGTCTTCTCAAAGTGGTCTTCTTTCAAATGTGATTGAGGATTCGGTACTAGCCAGACCTGCTAGAATGGGAGGCAATGCCACTTTTGGCTTTAGGCAACAAGATCACATTTTGAAAACATTATGTGAATACCTTGAAAAGTCTATAATTCAAGCTGATATCATTCATGCATTTTGTAACTATGCATTTGGAAAGTACGACTGGTTGGATACATTTCATTGTATTCCCTCATGTACAAAATGTATAATGTTCCTTCCAATTCATATGTTCTATCACTCTATAATTCTATGATTTATTGCATATAAGCACCTAATGAGTGACTAGGGTTATGAATGCAAGTAGGAGGAAGTGAGTCTGTATAATAAACATTAAAAACATAAGTAGGAAAGAAAAGGGGGGAAACACACCATCTAGTTCAAAATCATTTCCATCATTTTTATTGCAATTGCAATGTAATATAAAAGCCATCCAATCATTATATATAATGCATTTATCCTGACAAAGTATAATGTAGTAAAATCAGAAACACCTCCAGCCAGCAACTGGTCAACACACCAGCTGAACAGGCTTCCCTTCTGCAATAAATCTTGCTGAACTGATTAAAAGCAAAAAAAAACGGGAAGGTCAGGCAAAACCAACTCAGATTAAATTGGCTGTGTCCATCCAACTGATCAGAAAATGCAAGCAAAGCATCTCTGTTGGGAATTAATCTTAGCTAAAACACAGCCCTGTTGAAACAAGGCTTGCTTTCCAGCCAGAGGGTCACATCTAGATGAATTCCTGACATTTATATTTCTAGCAATACAGAAGGAGGAACAGAAGCCAGTCAAGTAGGGAAGAAGGCCAGCCAGACACAGCTCTGCCTCTGGTCTGAAAGAAGGATGAGTAGCTCCAACATAAACTATTCGAGTTAAAGGAAGTGTTTCAGTTGTGCATTGCAGCATGAATAATTCAGACAGGAGTACATTAAGATAGTAGCTCATCCCAAATTAAACAGGAAAGGCAAATGCAAACGGGATTAGATTTTTCAAGAGCACTTAACCATATAGACGTAGTGGCCTTCTTCAGATTCTACCACTCATCACATTGGGGTTTAACACCAGCACTTGACAAAATAACATTGACTGAAAGAAAGATAACAGAGAAGTTACTGCTTGAAGAAGCTGTAATTTAAGTTTCATTCTTGGGATAATGAGAGAAAAGAATGGGAGCAGTACAAGGAGAAAGCAAAACTTTTCAGACATGGGTGTCTATGTGACCTCTCCACATTTTCTGGGTGGGTACCCAGTTTTCAGCTATCATTGATTTTTGGCAAACTGTATATCTGGGAATAGATGAAAGTGGATGAAAAAGAGAAAGTCAACTCATACAAAAGTGGGAGAAGCTTGAAAAAGATGTGGTTAGCATTTCTGGACATTCTTTTCTGCACATACACACTTTTTCCTTCAATCACCATTCACTGATGTTTTTCTCACAATATTTGTTTTTCTCCCTTCTTCAGCAGCCACTCAATAATATACTAAAGAGAAACCCCCAACTTATCCAAGCATATTTGGGGAGCACAAACAGAAAGTACTAGACTAACTGTAGGAGATGACCAGGCTGAGCTTGAGGGAGGGGTCAAATGCATCATCAGTCATGTGCGCCCACAAGAGATCTAAGTCCAGCCCACTTTTAATTCCTTTCTTAACTCCCACTAATTTCCTTTGACTGCTAATAGTTCAGATTCTTGTAGAGAGCTTAAGCTTACAATAAATCTTTATACTCATTTGAACTGCCTGAATCTCCTGATTTCCCTGGTGCTTGACACTAACATCACTGGAAATATCTGGAGTTTAATTGTGATGGCCATATACTAGATTTGGATGAAGCCTAAACTTGTTTGGAATAATTCAGGAGACATTATTATGATCCTGACACACAGTATATGATTCTAACTTGACCCTTTATGAATTAAAACTCTAGCCTCAATCCCTTTCTCCAGAGCTCCAGCATTCAGTGATAAAAAGGGGAAAGTCATCATTTCCATGTATCTTCTCAATGGAGATGTGGGAGGAGGAGGATTTGATTTAATCATCCACCAATCATTCCTCAAATTAAAATTATCTTTCTGTCAGATCACTATCAGCTTCTCCAAGAACAGTATGTTAGGCAGAGATTTCATGGAAGAGAAATTCTTCCAAATTGTCTGGAAATGAGTGTCAAATTTATAAATTTGTATAGAAGTGTAGGGGAAGTGAGTTAGCTTGAGATAAGATGGGCAGCCCATAAATTTTATAAATGATGATAGATAGATGCTACTGTAGATAGCTAGCTAGCTAGCTAGCTAGCTAGCTAGCTAGACAGACAGACAGACAGACAGACAGACAGACAGACAGACAGACAGACAGACAGACAGACAGACATGAAGATTAAAACAAAGCCAAACCTAAATCACATAAAGAATTACTATATGAACCTAGCTTTGGAAATATCAGGTTTGCTATTATCAGAATAACAGAACAACAGAGTTGGAAGGAAACTTGGAGGTCTTCTAGTCTAACCCAATCTCTCTTGTCCAATCTCTTCTTAAAAACCTTCAGTGTTGGAGCATAATTTCTGGTGGCAAGTCATTCCACTGGTAAATTGTTCTAATTGTCAGGAAATTTCTCCTTAGTTCTAGGATGCTTCTCTCCTTGATTAGTTTCCATCCATTGCTTCTTGTCCTGCCTTTAGGTACTTTGGAAAACAGGCTGACTCCCTCTTCTTTGTGGTAGCTTCTGAGATATTGGAATACTGCTATCATGTCACCCATAGTCCTTCTTTTCATTAAACTAGACATACCGCCTCCTGCCGCAGATTACCCCCCATCGACCTGTACGCTCCCACAGAGTGGGTCTCCTCAGGGTGCCGTCAGCCAGACAGTGCCGGCTGGCGACCCCAAGGGGGAGGGCCTTCTCTGTGGGAGCTCCCACTCTCTGGAATGAACTGCCCCCAGAGATCAGGGTGATCCCTGATCTCCCTTCCTTCCGCCGCGCCCTTAAGACATGGTTATTCCAGCTTGCGGGACTGGCCTAGGGGAAACTTTTAGAGGGGGTTTTAATTATATTTTAATTAGATTAAATTTAAATATTTCCTTTTTAACTAATTTTTAAATTTGTAATGTTATTTGTGTATTTTTACCCGATTGTTAGCCGCCCTGAGTCCGCAAGGAGAAGGGCGGGATATAAATTTAATAAAATAAATAAATAAATAAATACTGCAACCATTTTTCATATGTTTTAGCCTCCAGTCCCCTGATCATCTTCATTGTTCTTCTCTGTACTCTTTCTAGAGTCTCAATATCTTTTTTACATTGTGTCACCAAAACTGGGTACAGTATTCCAAGTGTGACCTTAGAATATCAGAAGAGAAGACAAAGAGAATTTCACAATGAATTTTGGTGAGGTGAAAGTTTACTCTCCCTTCTTTTTATCCACTCCATAGGAGGAGGGGCTCTAGGACTTTCATGATCCAATGTTGTTAGATATGTGGAATCAGAGTGTGTAAGCATGACACTGTGCACAGAGCAACTCTGGAAAAGTTGTTTTCAAAATGCCTGAATAATGAATTTTAACAACAGAAGGTTGGCTGTACCTGACAGCATTTTGAGTTCAAACCACTCTCACAGCTAAAGAACAGAAGAGAAAGTCACCCAAAGAACCCATTTTGATTTCTTCAGTGTTCCATTGTTGTTGTTGTTGTTGTTGTTCTGTTATAGGGAGAATTCCTCCAATGAGAACAGAATTCCCACATTCCAAATCATGCTATTCAAATTGGACATGCTGTTCTATTTGAACCAGCTTGGAAAGAATCAGGCAATTTCCAGAGCCTTGGATCTATTGTATAAAAATCCACAGTACTGGATTCTTATATTTAAGAATTTATTCTTAAGTGTAATGTATGTCTTATTGCTGGTAGCACAAGTATCAGCCCAGCATGACACAGTCTGCTTGAAGCTAGCCCTCTGATCAAAACAAAAGCAGCAGGCAAAACCGTTTTTCAGTTGTGCCATTCATTTGGAAATTTCATTTGGAGTGACAGGAAGCCAATATGGCAGGTTCTCTTGAACCTCTTTGGTGATTATAGTGTTACAACTTTCAGGAGCATTAAGTGATTGGCAATAAACCTCCCATGTGCAAACCATAATTGGAACTTTTAATTTAGGCTAGTTTCTCTCATATTGTTAGAGATGATATACCAAAGTATGGTATTATTTCTTGTCTTGGGGGCTCAATTTTTCCCAGTGAGCTTTCCTTCTATAACCTTTTGCTGGTTTGAACCTTGTAAAGGAATGTGGAGTGACATTGCCTCCTGAAAAACTGGTCTGAATTTCCTGGTGTGCTTTTGTCTCAGCCTTCAATCTGCAGAGTAATTCTATGCCAACGTGCACTGAATGAATGCCGGCTTTTAAGAGAGCCCATAGCTCTTGTATTAATTATGGAAGGACTGTCTTGGATGACATTCATTAGCCAAATGAGAAAAGTTCCACGCCTTAGGTTCCTCTCTATTTATTGATAATGTCCTTTGATGAATGGCATATGTACTGTTTGACATTGACAAACTAGGCCATTTGATGAGCCGAATGTTTTGAATGGCACACAGATGGGTATTACTCTAAGTTTTAGGAAGGGCTATTAAGTGTTCAAGGCATCTAATTGTCAGGACAATTTTCTTACCTGGCAGATTGGCACTGTCTTGATTGGGGAGTAGAGCTCAAGAGTGATGACTAGGCCATTGCATTTCTGCCTTTTCTCCTCCTTGCTGTTCCTGAAGGCAGTAGTTGGCTAGAAGATATGCAATGCTTCAGAAAAATGCCTGACAGTTCTGTGTCAAAAATTACTTAAGACTCATATAAACATATTCTTCAGTGTGTGTGTGTGTGTGTGTGTGTGTGTGTGTGTGTGTGTGTGTCTATGTCTGTCTCTCTGTGTGTGTGTACATATATACTTTTCTTGATGGAAAATATAAGAAGGAAATTCCAGTGAATTCTCATAGACTAACTGTGAGATTGTTGTAGTTTGTTTAGTGATCACAGAGCATAGTAGAAGTATTTGATCTTCATTGTACAAGCTTCTCTCCAATGTCCCAAAGGTGCTTTTTCAAACAGCAACTGGACTTTGTTTTTCCTCAAAGATGTTTTACTTCTCATCCAAGAAGCTTCTTCAGTTCAGAACTAAAGAAGCTTCTTAGAACTAAAGAAGAAAAACCTCTTTGAGGAAAAGCAAAGTCCAGTTGCCTTTTGAAAAAGCACCTTTGAGACAACCATGACCTGGATGACTGAGAATCTCCATAGACTTCTCTCCAATAATTTGTAGCATCACTGGCTTTCTGGCTTCTATGAAAATCCCTGAGATTGTTTGGCTGAGAGCAATCAAGATGTCCTCTTGTTGACCACTATCAAAACCGAGTTGAAATCTGTTACACTCTTTTTTGGTCCAACCTAATGTTGTAATGTTATTACAAAATAACAACAACAACAACAACAACAA
>NW_015387725.1:145580-151651 GCF_001527695.2 Protobothrops mucrosquamatus | reverse complement strand
TGCTCTTCTCTGTACTCTTTCTAGAGTCTCAACATCTTTTTTACATCGTGGTGACCAAAACTGGATGCAGTATTCCAAGTGTGGCCTTACCAAGGCATTGTAAAGTGGTATTAACACTTCATGTGATCTTGATTCTATCCCTCTGTTAATGCAGCCTAGCACTGTGTTGGTTTTTTTGGCAGCTGCAGCACACTGCTGGCTCATATTTAGGTAATTGTCCACTAGGACTCCAAGATCCCTCTCACAATTGCTGCTATTGAGCAAGGTACCCCCTATACTTTTTTTTTGAAAAGTTTTATAAAAGTTACAATATAAACCCCAAAACCAACCCACCCTAACCCCCCCTCTCCCTCCCCCACATCCCAGAGCTGAATACAGGGTTACAAATATAATAATCATAATCTAACTAACATTAGTTAGTTTATATACTATACTATACCTGTACATTTGGTTTTTCTTGCCTAATTGGGCTTTATCTCTTTTAAAGAAAAACAATCTTTTAGGTAAACTTAATCCCTGATTATTCTACACATATAGCCATGTACGTTTCTTGATAACAATGCAAAAGAGATTAGCAAAATCTTCTGCAAAATTTTTCTAGACTAGTGCTCTGAGATTTTCTAGTAATAATCACCAGGACCAATTTGTTGGGTACAATAAGCTTTTGAATATTGAATGGCATATTGAGAATTTAATTTAAAGGAGTCCTAACTTCAAGAAACTAGAAGAAAACTTCAAAAGTCAGAACAATTTATTGGTATCCACTGTTTAATGGAAAATCTGCTTCCCAAGGCATATGACGCATTTCTAAGATTCATAGGAGAATTGGTTTGCCTAACATGGCTTTTTGAGAGTCACAGCTAAAATTAATATAGCTTTGACAAATGCCAAGTTTATCATGAGTAAATCTATATCAAAATCTCCAACATGATAAGTTAGCTGACTGCGGGAAGTAATAATATTTACTGGAATGATTAAACCAGATCTTGCTGCAGGAATTTAGTGCAATTGGCAAATAGTGGATTAATATAGCCTGAGCGTGCTCTCTCTCTCCCTTTGAACTTCCAGAAAATTGCAAACTTGGAGGCTCCAGGGGAAACAAATAGCATACAAGGATAAAACAGATGACTTGTTTTTACATTTCCGAAGATGCTTTCATTGCAAATGCATAGAAAATCTGTATCTCTACTGTTGCTTCCAATAGTTTTACACATCCATTTTGTTGCACTTTGTAGTTATGGCACATGTTAGAAAGCTACAGCCAGTTGTAGTATCCATCAAATGATAAATGCACAGGGGTAAATTCATCAGACAGGGACATATCTATGGATGTCACTTCACAAAAAGGACATTCGTCGAAGGCATTTTTATAGAAAGTTATTCAGAGACTGCAATTACCCAATGCAACCTGGGTCTATAATTAACCCATTTAATGGGTCTTCACAATGCACTGAGTAAGTGAATAGACCTGGTTGGCAGAAAACACTAAGTTCCATGTTGGCTACATCATCCCCATCCACCAAATTGTTTCTTTAATAGTGCAGAATAGAATAGGGATCAGCTACTATTTTATTTTCCATCTCTATTCTGCTGCTCTTATCTACACAAAGGAGTTATATTCTTTGGAATTGTCTATGCTTAATTACTCACAGAATTGTTTCCAGTGGCTCTGGAATGGGCAGTGTTTGTTGTTTGTAATATAGCTGTAGATAATGTAAATTTGGCATGTTATTCATCTCTTTCTCTCCCTCTCTTTTGCCAAATGTCAGGACAGTGATCACGTCCCAGGCAATTGTTTTTGTTTTTGTTTTATCCAGAGACAATAAGCACACCAGTAAATAAAGAGATTTAATGTCTTATTATTAGCTCAAGCAAACAGATTTAAAAGCATAGCACAAAAAGTATACCTACAAGCAAGATGATACCCAAATTTCTTACCAGCTGCCAGGAGCTCCTTAGTAATGACAACAGAGATATGCCAAGGGTAGCCAGTTTCCACAGGCTACCCTTCCCTTCCCTACGCTTCCCAATGCTATGTTCTGTGCAGAAGCTCCCAACTATCAACAGCAACCTCAAGGTTTTCATCAAAACCTGGCACTATGACTTCATGGTCCAGCTCTTATGGTCATGAGACTGCAAAACCTGACCTTGACCACATGGCTCATGATTCAGGGATGGGAATCAAAAGTATGAAACTTTTGCAGTAATAAAAGCTTTGTATCCTATCTTTTTTATTCAGTAAACAAAAGTAATATTAGGAAAGGCTAAAGGAAGATCTTTGCTCATAAATTGAAGTTTCTTAGAAATGTGATCTTGTTTTAGAGTTCTGCTATCATGGAGCACAAGTATTCATCCATTAATTGTCTTGGGAACAAAGAATCTCCTTAGGGGGTTGTAAACTTTTCCAAATGTCAAATAAATTAGCTGAAGATGATTTCAAACAAATCATAATCAAGACTGTCCAATGACATTTATTCTGAAATGGGAAAATGGTCTCAGTTTCTGAAGATTTTGCATAGGAAAGCAGTTTCCTTTTTTTAAAACAACAAAAATCCAAATCTATTGCCTTCTTCCTTTCGTGAATTATTATACAATATAATATGGTATTAAAACAGCTTCATGGATTGAAGGGAATAATTTAGACTATATATGCTGTTATCATTATTCATAAAATAGCTGGAGTTTTTGGATTTTCAGGACTAGCTTTGAAAAACAATTGTTCTAGTTTCTAATTTAGTTTATTGGATATGGCTAATAAACCTGTTTTCATTAAAATATAGCAATGCCCTTTTCAGTGAGCAAATACTGTTGCCCCATCTTGCATGATGGGGCACATCTCCATTGCTGTGTCTCTTGGGAGATCCCATGCAAGACCATTGCAATCAAACAAAACTGGGGCTCTCTCAAGATTTCAGCATCTTTGAATGGATTTGCGTGAATTGCATTTTTCACTTAAGAGTGTCCCCAGCAAAGACTGTGGTGCTGACCTAACAAATGCAGGATCTCTTGCCCCACTTTGAATAACAAATATAATTCCAATGTGTCCTGGCTTTTGGTTCAAAAGAAAGCCAACTGGCAGGCCACAAAATATAGGCACCAAGAGCTTCTCTTGGCAGGGTTTCTGTAATCCTGTAATTGAAAGGTGACCAAAGTTCACTTTGCAGTTCTATCCTGAAAACTCAACCACTGCCAAAATTTTCCAATTGCGAAGATCTCATTAACAACTCAGCTGCCTGCAGCAAGGACAAGGTGAACGCACACAGGTTACCATAGCAAGTGGCCAGCTTCAAATCGCAAGCTCTGCTTCCAAGCAAGGACATTAGTGACAAAGTGCCAGAGAAAGAGCTTCTTGTCCCCTACGGAGCATTAAAGGAAAGCATCAATAATAAATCATGTTTTCCATTTGCCGGCTGAGAACAAAAAAGGATCATAAAGTTCTTTGAATAAAATTCAGGTTTCATATACTGTCTTCCCTTTGAGGTTGTCCAGATCAGGAAACAGACTCCATTAGACAACTAGACTCAAGCTATATAATAATAGCTATACTAGTTAATATAGATAAGCTATATAAACAGAACCTCACAAGTCCAATTGTGTTTCCAGTTCCCTTCCTTTTTATTCCCCAGGGAGTCAACGAGGAGCTACTCCAACTCTCATCCTAATAATAGACTGTACAGTACTTAACTTCTTTCCCAGGGTTCAAGGTAGGCTTCTAAACATTTTGTTTTTATAATGGTTTCCAAATATTTTCTCTAAGGTCATATCCTTAGCTTTCTCCACACATGTATGGGCTTTGTCACTCTGTAGCCATCAGCTTGTGTGCCTGTATGCATATCCCTATGCTCCCCAGTTTAGGTATCCAGTGAAAACTGCATTGAGTACATACCTACCTACCTCTTTCAAGGTTTTCTGCTTTAAAATACTGGGTAAGAAGAAAGTAAATACAGGTAGTCTTCAACTTACAAGAGTTCATTTAGTGACTGTTTGAAGTTACAATGGGACTGAAAAAAGTGACATGACTGTTTTTCACACTGATGGCCATTTCAGCATCCCCATAGTCACATTATCAAAATTCAGATGCTTGGCAATTGGCTCATATTTATGATGGTTGCAATGTCCCAGGGTCATATGATCACCTTTTGTGACCTTCTGACAAGCAAAGTCAATGGGGAAGCTAGATTCACTTAACAACTGTGTTACTAACTTAAGAACTGTGGTGATACCCTTAACAACTGTGGCAAGAAAGCTCATAAAATGGGACAAAACTCACTTAACAGCTGTCTTGGGCAATTTTGGGCTCAATTGTGGTTGTAAATGAAGGATTATCTGTATACATATACATTCAGACAGAAGTATGCAGGCATGTGTATAACCATGAAGGAATATGCAGACCAGAACAAAAAAAACCCCACATGGAACATGGAACAACAATGGGAAATAAAGAACAAATATCAGCCTCCCATCTAAAAAAAAATAAATCAAGATGAGCTCAGAACTGACAGATGACATAACTGTGGCATGGGATAAATTAAGACCACATGATGTATGTGTGGAATTCACTGTCCTATAGTATAGTGATTGTCCACTGATGCAAACTGTTTTAAGGGAAGCATTGGATACATGCATAGAAAAGTAGAAGAGGTCTGTTGACATCTGACAGTCATGTGCCTTCCCCAGGATTGAAGCAAGTGTAATTGCTTGAGAAGATAGAAATTGGTTAAAAAATCTATAGCTCTAATGATCTGAAAATTTACTGAGAGTTTATCCAGACAAAATAACCCATGTTCCTTGCCAGGAGAGAGTTATACTCTGGAATCTGAAGATCATGAGAGCTTTTCTTTGCTGCTCTAGAAAGCAAGTGTACTTATAGAACTATTCTTAGCATAAAGCATTGTCTCCTCTTATGTAAGAACTATTTGATACAGGTAGCCCTCAACTTATGACCATTTGTTTAATGACTATTTGAAGTTACCACAGTGTTGAAAAAAGTGACTTACATTACCAGATTTTGGGCATGTCCAGGGGTCACAAGAACACCATTTACAGTTTAGGAGGCATAAATTAATGGAGGAAGCTGGATTTGCTTAATGACTGTAGTGATTCACTTAATGGCCACAGCAAAAAGGTCATGGAATTGAGCACAACTCACTAAAAAATCCCATATCGCTTAGCAATAGAAATTTTGGTCCTAGCTGTGGTTATAAATTGAGGCTCATCACTAGTAGCACATCTTCCTTCCCCTGTCCTGACCACTTTCTACAGGGGGACGATCGAGAGCATCCTGTCATACAGCATCACAGTCTGGTTTGGAAGCATCACTGCTTTAGGCAGGAAGGCAGTGCAGAGAGTGTTGAGGATGGCCGAAAAGATCATTGGCAGTGTTTTCTTTGTTACCTTCTGGGAGGAGGCTCTGTGGTATCCAAAGCAGAACATCCCGATTCAGCCATAGTTTCATTCCATACAGCATTAACCTTGTGAACTCTCAAGCTTCCTCCTTCCATTATATATTCAAGATGGACAGTATTTAATATTTATTTGTTATATATATATGTAGGGGTGTGGGTCTATACATATGTTGTACATAGTATGTTTAGGTGTGTGTCATGTATGTTTCACTTTGAGAGTGGGCAACTAAATTTCATTTTTGATGTGTGCCGTTGTGCCCACAGTAAAAAAAAATGACAATAAATGCTATCTTATTTTATCTAGTAAAATAGTTTGCCCCAGGCGGTGGTGGATTTTCCTTCATTTGTAGTATTGAAACATAAAGTGGATAGCCATTGGCAATCCTATATTAACCTATTACTTTATGGATTCTGCATTAAGGATGGGATTGAAATAAAGTACCTCCAAGTTCTTTATATTTTTATTTAATTATATAATAATTATAGGACCTGGATACCTCCGAGACCGCCTTCTGCCACAGATTCCCTCCCACAGACCGGTACGCTCCCACAGAGCGGGCCTCCTCAGGGTGCCGTCGGCCAAGCAATGTCGGCTGGCGACCCCCAGGGGGAGGGCCTTCTCTGTGGGTGCCCCCACCCTCTGGAACGAACTACCCCCCGAGATCC
>NW_015387725.1:126835-145480 GCF_001527695.2 Protobothrops mucrosquamatus | reverse complement strand
TGGGAGAAGGGCGGCATATAAGTTAATGGAATAATAATAAAATAAATGTCCAGACAACCTCAAGTCAAATTCAGCTCAGTTACAACGACTCATCCATCTGGCTTTCTTGACAAAAATACAAAAGTGTTCTGTAGTGATGTTTATGAAGGATGGGGATCCCAGTCTACTCTAAAGTCTAAGAATTTATTGATGGCCTCCCAGTCAAAATGCTAATCAGGTCCAGTTCTGCTTAGCTTTTTCAAGGCTAGTCAAGATTAGCTAAGTACTTGTACCTTCTTGGTTATCTTTGTATTAAAAGAACCTTTCTATTTTCTTATGTTCCATAAGTGCACACAACTGGTTGGATGCTTTAAAAACCATGAATGGGGGGGGGGGGGTGCATGCTATAACTGGTGAATTCTTTGGTAAACAAATATGTGAGTAGCTTCTGAGCACCTGAGAGAAGTTAATTTGCATCATATAATTAGACGTGTCATATTCAATAGCACTTTCTGGTCTTTTGAAAAAAGAAAATTAAGTATAATTTCCTGTAATTTTTTAAAATTGATTTCTACTTGACAGTATGGAACAGGCAATTTGCAGGCCTGAAAAGTGAAGGAGGCAAGTGAATGAGAAGAGGAGGCCTGAGTCAAATGAATTCTCCACTCTGATAGCCACATCAATTTTCAAAGAGTTTGCACTGTGTGACTTGCAACTTTTGACAGTTCAGTTTGGGTATTTTGTTTTGCACAATGTTTTGCTACCCTTGACATTAATTTAGGGACAGCTATATCTAGTAAGGGTATTTATTTTGGATTCAAATGCTATTGGTCAAAGAAATCACAAGCCATCCCATCATAGTTTGACGTCTTCATATCAAAATACAAACTAAACAAAACAATCTTGCTATCTGCACTAGCTAAGTATGAAGAAATTATTTGCCATGCACTATAACTCTTCAAGATGAGAAATTGTTTGTTAAAATAAAAGTGACTACACATGCTAATTCAACACAGTAATCATAAAAATAACCCCAATAGCAGGGTTTCCTTGAAGGAAGGCTCAACAAGTCAAGATGACTGCAGGACTTCCGGTGTGACATTGCGGTGTGACGGTCACAGGAAGATGGGGCTCCATCTTCTGCGTTCGATTTTGCCCTCCTGGGGACCCTAAAAATGGTTGAAAGGGGCCCCAAAGAGGCGACAGAGAAGTAGGGGACCCTTGTTGATTGCGGGAGTGTGGTGGCTCTTCTGTTTGATCCAAGGAAGCCCTCCAAGCCAGCGGGGGAAAGACTGGCTACATTCGTGTGGCCAGTCAGAAGCTGCTGATAACTGAAGAAAATAAGCATTAACCAGCAACTTTTGAGCAAAGTGGATAGAACTGGGTGAGACCCTATCCTCTCTTTATGATTTTAAAACTTTGTCCTGGGAAAAAACAATCCAAAGCTATGAATATAAATAATAACTGACTTTTAGAGCTTTGTCATGGAGCTATTTCCCTATAGAAGAAACATGCATTATTGATTGAGATGATGGAATATTTTGGATTATAAACCTTTGATTGATGAACAACTTTTAATTGCTCTTTTCTCTCTGGAGAGAAAGGATATGTTTTTCATTGGACAGAAAAATTTGAAAAAATTGAACTTTACTTATATTTGCTGAGGGAAGACTTAAGGATGGACTGATAGGCCAGCTGGATAATTTGGAATTCAAATGACAACTGACTGAAACTTTTTAAATCCCTAAATAGATTGGACTATAAAGACTACATACAAAAACAAAATGGATTAGCCTAGCTTCAAATGGTAAAAAACCATCCCTAACACCTGTCCCCAAAGTCCCTAGCTTGATGTACCAACAAGAAAATGTTGATGAATTTCAGAAATAAATTATTTCTATGTTAAAATCAATACAAGCAACAATTGCCTTAGCTCATAATGAGACTAAAAATAACACAAAGGAGATAAAAAAAATATTTTTTTAATCTAAATCTACAAACTCAGAAAATGACTACAAAGAAGGAACGAGCAACCTAGAAAATAGAAGATAAATCAGAGGAAGCAGATCCAACTTCCCACAAGAAGTTGAAATTGACTGATTGAACCTTTTTTTTTTTTTGCACACGACGGCGGAGGCCTAAAGCGAAAAGGTTTTATAAAACCCAGCTGAAAGCGTAGGACTGGGGCGACGGCCTGAGTGCCCACAGAGAGGACTCTGAGTGCCACCTCTGGCACCGATGCCATTGGTTCACCACCACTATGACTACCCTGAAACCTCTCCCTCTTTCCTTTTTGGGGGGAAATCTTTGTGTTGCCCAAACTCTCCCCCATTGATCCTGTAGGCACTATTCCATCACAAGGAGAAACAGAAGCTAAAATTGGAATGGACTAGAAAAAATAGAAATGGAAATGTATTTTCTTTCTTTCTTTCTTTCTTTCTTTCTTTCTTTCTTTCTTTCTTTCTTTATTTATTTATTTATTTATTTATTTATTATACTGTCTTTATTATTTTTACAAATAATTCAAGGCCATGAACATATCGAACACACCTTCCTCCTCCTATTTTCCCCACAACTGAGAGAAAGTGACTGGCCCAAAGTCACTCAACTGGCTTTCATAGCTAAGGTAGGACTTGAACTCACAGTCTCCCACTTTCTAATCTGGTGTCTTAACCATTAGACAAAACTGGTTCTAAGTTAAAACTAAATTAAATTTAAAATTGCCAGGAGAAACAGTACATTAGAGGTACTGAAGATATTACTTCAGTGGCTGGAAGCAAGCAATGTTTAAGGAATATCTTTCTAAAGGTAAAAGAGAAGAGTGCAAGATCTGGTCTACTGCTTAATATTAAAGTAAATGGATGGAAACTAATCAAGGAGAGGACCAAACTAGAACTAAGGAAATATTTCCTGACAGTGAGAACTGGAACTGATCCAGAGGTTGTGGGTGCTCTATCACTGGAGGTTTTCAAGAAGAGATTGGAAGCCATTTATCCAGAATGGTATAGGTTCTTCTGCTTGTGATGGGGGATGGACTAGAAGACCACCAAGGTCCTTTCCAACTCTCTTACTCTGTTAAAATTATGTCAAAAGAAATGTCAACCCAATGCAAATAGGTGGAGAAAACATAGAAATAATAACCAAATTTATTTTCGTGAGCATAAAACTTCACATGAGCAGTGACTGCAGGCATGAAATAGAGTCATCTGCTACTTTGGAAAAAGCCTACGATAGATCTAGACAAAATAGTAAAAAACAAAGACATCTCAATTACAACACAGTAACATGAAAGGTGAACCATCAAAAGGGCAGAACAAACAAAAACAACAAAACCAAGATGCCTTTGAATTGTGGTGCTAAAGAAAATTGCTAATAATGGCTTGGACTGTAAGAAGAACATTGTTCAGCACTAGATGAAGTAAAACCAAACAGCTCGTTGGAAGAACTAAAAATAAAATGAAAACCTAAATATTTCTGCAAGCTAATATGAGGGATAGAGCAGGGGTCTTCAAACTTGACCCTTTTATGACTTGTGGACTTCAACTCCCAGAATTCCTCAGCCAGGCATGCTGGCTGAGGAATTCTGGGAGTTGAAGTCCACAAGTCGTAAAAGGGCCAAGTTTGAAGACCCCTGGGGTAGAGTCATTCAAAAAGAACTCAAGAAAAATTGAAAGCACTTGAAGAGGCAAGAGAAGGCAAAGATGCCAGAAACCATCATCAATGACACCACTATGAGTTTATAAATGCTCAAAGAAGTACCGATAATTCTGACAAAATGATGTCAATTGAGCTACAAAAGTTCAGAAGTTTCTGAATTACAGCAGCAGTAAAATATTTCAGATGAAGGAAGACAAATATATGTGTCCCAGGACCTATCTGAGTTGGTCACCGGGACCAGAGGATTAGTCTTCTGAGCATTTGGACTCGTGCTGCAACTCTGCTAGAGAGAGGTTCCCTGAGGATGAGCTCCAGCACAAATCCAAAATCTGAGAAGAGTAAGCCTCTGGTCCAAGTGACCCACCCAGATTGGATCCTGCAAATATTGCAGAGTTCAGAAAAAAAATATATCTTGACTGTAAGAGCAATTCAACAATAGAATAGACTGACTCAAGAGATGATCTTCTTTACTGGAGGAATTTGAACAGGTGACTATGAGGTAAGAGTAGTATTTTTTCCAAAATAAATTTGAAACACCTTTATACATTCTAGACAATTTTTCTGGAGTCATGTAGATATAATATTATTTTGCAGTTTTGATTAAAATCTCTTTTAAGTTATAACATAATAAAAATTTCAGTCCTTTTAACTACATAATTTCCCACTATTCTATCAATAAGTTATGTCCAAAGTTCTTAACCCATTTTATCATATAGTCTTTCACTTGTTCTTTTTCTATTCCAAATTTCATTTTAGCAATGTTCATCATTTCTGCATAGTTCATCTTCAAATTCTGTCATCTGCTGCTCAGTTCCAAGTGCCCTGTTATCTGTCTTAAATCTTTCTCTTAACTGTGCATATGAAAACCATTAAAAACTAAATCTCTCTGCAGCTGCTCGCTCTCTTGATTTCATCTTATATCCTCCACGTTCTTATTCTAACAACTCTCCATTTTTATCGTTTTTCTTTCCCTGCTGTTTCTTTCCTGTACAATACTTCCTGTGCTGACAATCAAAAAGGCATTTTTTGGGGCACAGTCTGAGTTTACACAGTATCAGTCCCATATTCTCAATATGGCACTTTTAAGATAATGATTCTTAAAATCTTCATTAACCTTAGCTTTATTGTACCATAGAAAACCATGCCATCTGAACTAGAACAGAACAGAATAGAATAACAGAGTTGGAAGGGACTTTGGAGGTCTTCTAGTCCAACACCCTGCTTAGGTAGAAACCCTATACCATTTCAGACAAATGGTTGTCCAATCTCTCCTTAAAAATTTCCAGTGTTGGGGCATTCACAAGTTCTGGAGGCAAGTTGTTCTACTGATTAATTGTTCTGTCAGGAAATTTCTTCTGTCAGGTTGTGTTCTTCTAATTTCAAAATTCATTTATTTCTCAGCAAAACCCATTTATTCATCAATCAAGACTAAACAGCAGGGTCCAAAGTACAAATGAGGCAGTCCCAACCCTGCTTGTTCCTTTACATCTTCAAGTATTTTATATATAATTCTTGTATTTTTCCCTTTTCATACAAACTTAATATATCTTTCTGCCATTATTTAAATGGTACATCAATTGTCAAAAAAGGTATTGTTGAAAAAAAACATTATTCTTGGTAAAACATTCATTTTTATCTCAGAAATTATCCCCAGCAATGACAGTTGTAATTCCTCCCATCTTAACATAACCTTCTTTATTTCAGTACATATCTTGACATAATTATTCTGGTACAATGTACAATTCATATTAGTCATAGTGATACCCATGTATTTCATTCTTTTCTCAATCTTAAAATTAAATTTTACATCAATTTCATTTGTTTTTCCAGTTCGTATTCTTTGTTAACACAAAGAAAATGCAGGAGGAATCTTCTGCCCAGCAATAAAAGAGTCCAGAAGATTCTTCATTGCAAAACTGTAATGTTTTTGTTGACTTTATAGAGACCTACTCAGTCTTCTTCTTCCATGTCTAGATCAAACTTTAAACTACCAAAATGAAGCCACCTTGTTGGTTTTGTCGTTGGCCAAAAATAAGTCTTTATCGGTATATGTTTCTGGTAGTAGGCAACATACCACAGATGGGCTGGGCTCTGTGTCTTCCACGTTCACGTAGTGTGTTGTTATCTACTAAGAGCCTCCACTTAAGCATATTGATTTTACATTTAGGCAGTCCAACTTTCAAACTATTCAGGATTCTCCAAGGAGTAGTCTAAGAGAGATCAGATCCTTCAGCCATATCGTCCTGTAATGTTACTCCTTGCTCGATGGTCTCCTTCCTCCATCTTTTAATTTGTATTTGTTCTTGTGTACCCTCAATAATGTTTGTTCTTGCCATAAAGATATTCCTAGATCTGAATCAGTGGCTTGGCACATATGTCTGTTCAGAGGATGTTGAGGATATTCTCTTGCTTGGTTCTCTTGGCATCTGCTGCTACTTCTCTCCTGATCTTAGGTGGGGCAATGCCAGTGATTCCTTCTGCAATACCTACTCAGTACTTCTTGCACAAATAACATTTGCTGAGCATATCCAATCCTGACACTTTCCTTTTTATTAAATTGAGATGACAGTGTAAGTTTCTGCCCTTTGGAAAGTTTGTCTTTAGCTACAAAGTCTTATGTTACCCTGTTCCAAACTTATGCTTACCCAGATGAGATTGCACCTCTCAAAACTCCCAATCACCATGATTTCAGCTCCACTGAGAATTAGGACCTCTGGATAATGTAGATGCAACACAAACTCCCAAGGAAAACACAATGAAGGAAGAAGGTTTCCCTATTCCACCAACAGGAAGAATTTCAGTAGAATTATATACATCTAAAAAAAGGATTTAGACTCTATCTTTTGACCCCAGTGGTCTCTTTACCAATAAAATATAGTTAAAATATGAATTGCTTTAATATTTAAAGAGGACTTTTGCAGGCAAATGCCAAGCAGTAGGCTTTTATTTGCCAAGAGGATTTAATACAAATAGTTTTTCAATGTGATTTTATTCAATTTGGTGTGAATCTGTGTGAAGATAAATTATGTTCCGATTCATTTTTGCCTGAGATGTGTAGGTTTAAGTGAGCCATTTTACTTTATTTATGACTATTCTGGACTTTGAGTAATACATCAGAGTAAGTTTTAGTTTTGGACAGAAGTTGGACTTTTTTATTTACTCCAGCTCTGTGTTCCTAGGTAGCAGATTAAGTGTGGGTGAGAGAGAGGATTACAAGTACTTCTTTAAGTACAAGTATGTTGAGAAAGTTAAAGAGTGGAGGAGAAGAGATGGGAAAGAACAAATAAATCAGGAAATAAAATCCATAGCCCTAAGGGAAATAATACAGGACAACCTAAGTAATGTCCAGTTGTGATTTTTATATCTTCTGTCCTGGGAAATATCTACTCACTGCACTGAATGCCCAGCAGGAAGGAAGGATTGTCAAGATTCCTACATGAGTAGCAACTGATTTCCTCCTGGAATCATTATGAGTCTATCTCTTGGCCCAAAAAGCCAATGCAATCCTAAGCTGTATTAATAGAGGCATAGAATCAAGATCACATGAAGTACTAGTACCGCTTTACAAAACCTTAGTATGGCCATATTTGGAATACTGCATCCAGTTTTGTCACCACAATATAAAAAAATGTTGAGACTCTGGAAAGAGTGCAGAAAAGAGCAACAAAAATGTTTAGCAGGTTAGAGATTAAAACATATGAAGAACAGTTGCAGGAACCGGGTATGTCTAGTCTAGTGAAAAGAAGGACTAGGGGTGACATGATAGCAGTGTTCCAGTATTTGAGTGGCTGCTGCAGAGATGAGGGGGGCAAACTATTTTCCAAAGCACCAGAAGGCAAGACAAGAACCAATGGATGGAAACTAATAAAAGGAGAGAAGCAACCTAGAACTAAGAAGAAATTGTCTAATAGTAAGAACAATCAACTAATGAAATGCCTTGCCTTCAGAAGTTGTGAGTGCCTAATCACTGGAGCCTTTCAAGAAAAGACTGGAAAGTCATTTGTCTGAAATGGTACACTCTCCTGCTTAAGCAAGGTATTGGACTAGATGACCTCCAAGGTCTCTTACAACTCTGTTATTCTATATTCTATGTTATGCTTGGTTGGTTTTTTGGATGTATGTATGGATGGATAGGATGCATCCACAGCAATTATATCTGCTGTAAAAACATTGGATCTAAAAGAGATGGGGGTTTCCCTCTTTTTTGTAAATGGCTATCTCTTTAAATAAATCCAGATCTTGGCAGAGAAAACAATGACTTCTAGCCAATGGGAACCCTCCTTTTTTGTTTCTTCACTTCATTCTGGGTTTTGAAGATTAAATGAAGCAATATATTCAGATCTTTAAAGACAGCTGCAACAGAAATAGTGAAGTGTGAGAAGGCAGAAAATTGGAGGGCCCAATGGATCACTTAATGCTTCCTATTATGGGATGTTCAGTAAACCTGCCAGATGCAAGTCTCACCACCCTCTGGTAAGCTCTATTAAAAGTCAAAACCAAAATGAAAGGGTTAAAGTAATAATGGTTATGGCAGGATTGCAATGCACATCTTACTGAGATTGTTGTGTTGTCATCATTCTTAAGAACTATCAAGGAGTGTGGAATTAAACTTGGAAATGGATGCATCAGATCACCTGGACTCTGAAGAATTATTATGCCAAAACCTTGTGATAGTTGACTAAATTGGAATAGTCTTCATTCTTGAGGCAGCTGGCATAAAATGTTGGTGTTCAAAGATAGTACTACTTTGTTTAGAGCAGGTTTTTTTTTCCCAGACGTGGCCTCTTTAAACATGCTGGCTATGGAATTCTGGAAGTTTAACTGGGACATGAACCATTTAAACTTCTCCCCTCAGGATTGCCACTACAAGGCATTCCATGCCCAAACAACTAGACACAAAGATAGTTTCTCTTCCCCCCCCCCCCATGCCATCATTCTGCTAAACACCTAATTCCCACACCAAGGTCTTATGCCTAAGGATATCTAACCATGTAGTAGGCTGTATTCCTATTATCCTTCTCATCTTTTTCATCTTTTCATCTTTCTCATATTCTCATCTTTCCTACTACCTTCTTCTATTGGTATCTTATGATTTATCACTTGTTTTATTATGATTGTATCTTATGATTTATGATCTAGGATTTACCATTTTGTTGTTTGTATGTACCAGAGACAAATTCCTTGTGTATCCAATCACACTTGTCCAATAAAGAATGTTCCTATTCCTATATTCCTGTTAAAGTCCATTCTTCTTAAAGTTACCAAGTTTGAAAAAAAAAAAGATTTAAAGGGCTGAATATATACTTCATTTCCAAACTGAGAGACTTTTTCTCAAGGACTCTGTAGCATTCAATAAAACATAGCATTCTTCCAAAATTTTGTTTCTGTAGTATTAGACTTTGCTATAGCCCAATCTCCAAGATTACACTTGATCTCAAGTACACACTCTGAGCAGCAAAGAAGTGGAAATCATGCAGTACACTTTGATTAACAGTGCAGTGCATGATTAGCGCCCTGCAGTTGCTCAGTATCTGGAGGCAAGTTCAGCTTCACTTGATTTCTCTAATTTTCTAAAACTCAGACATTTCCAAGAAACTTTGTACCCATTCTCCTGCACATTTCTTTAAATATATGCATCTTTTCTTTGAATTTTCCTAATATGCATATAGTATTTTCTCAAGTATTTGTGATGTGTGTACATTGTACACTCTCATTCCATATTTAACTGGATTAAGAGAAATTAACGTATTGTGAAAACACCCCAAAAGTTTTAGCTGATACATCAATTCTCAACCTATATTTAACTTGGTTAAGAGAAATTAACGTGTTGTGAAAACACCCCAAAAGGTTTAACTGATACAGTCAATTCCCAAGGAGATTAAATTAATTCTACCTGGTTAGCCATAGGTTTGCTACTATTGATCATAGGATTAATGAATATTTACCTCTTTGCATCATGTTTTTCTGATTCATTTTACTGCCTTCAAACATTTAATGAAGTGTATATATTAACAAAACAAATGTGGGACTTCCGGTTTGCCATTGTGGTTGCCGCGAACTCTGGAAGGCGAGTTCCATCTTCCGCATTCGATTTCACACTTCTGGGGGACCCTGGAAAGGGTCGAAAGTCACCCTATAGGGGCAACAAGCAAGGAGGGGATCCCCGCTTGATCAAGGGAGGGTGTTAGCCCTTCTGCTTGATCCAGGGCAACCTTCCAAACTAGCGGATGAAAGACCAGCCATAGAAATATGGCCCATCACTAGGCTGCAGACAGCTGAAGTCAAACTTACCACCAGGAATTTCTACAGCAGCCCGGATGAGACTGGGTGAAATCTATCTTTTCTACCTGTATAAGCTGCCCAAAATATTTTCCCCTGTGGAGAGAGGGAAGGGAAATCCTATCCCACCCTCTAAGAGCAGCGGCAACTGACTATCCAGGGGAGTTTAAAACGCTGAAAGAATAACCTTATTTTAACTGGATTTATACGTTTCTAAAATTTGGGGATCAAAAGATTTCTTATCCCTACTGAAGATTTGGGTTTTTACTTTGACTACAATTAAAGAATCAACTACACAGAACACAATAGAAGAAGTGGAACAATTGAACACTATGATAGAGAATTCAATGGACCAACAAACATAATTAATGGGAAACCCACAAAAGGGACTGATAACACTGAAAATGGAAAAGACTTTCTATATAACCCAAAAGAAATCTGAGGAGCAAGAAGAAGAACAGACCAAAGGAAAGATAAACATTCCAGGACAACTACGGGGAGATGGAATAATAGAGAGACAATTTGTTAGTCCTTCCAAAAGAATGGTGATTGGATGGTCTCTTTTATCTCAAATAATATATACAACATAGGGAGACATATTTGATGATTTAAAAGCACGGACATGGAAGGCGAATTGGCAAAGAAAGTTAGAATAAGTCTGAAGAATATTGGGTTTGGATTTATTAGTGAGAATGTTATGTTATTAATTAAAATAGAATATACTCAAACAGACAAGATGTGTACTTTGAATACTAGATTATGCTATAAACTGAGATAAAGAAAACTTTGGTCATTTAAAACTTGGAAGTATAAAAATATGAAAAGTTAAATTTGAATATTGATGGGAAATTAAAAATTGGGGAAAACAAATAAATAAGATATTGATTGTCTATAAAGATTGAATGTAAAAGTAATTAAGATATATACAAGCTAATTTTTTGGTAAATGTACTAAACATGTCTTTACGTAGTTGATAAAATAAGAACTGTATTAGTTTAAATATGAGATAGTAGATATTAAGAGAAAAAGAGAGGAAGTATTTGATGTTGAAATAAGGGAAATTTTGGTCATTAAATTTAAGACATTTGGAAATTAGTAGAAAATAAGAATGTTATACTGTATTATCAATTAGATGATGTAAGACAGTGAGAAATAGAATATATTCAAATACGTAGATAGGACATGTATTTTGAATATTAGATTTTGTGATGAATTGTGGTAAAGGAACCTTTGGTTACCTAAAACTTGGAAATTATAAATATTAAATGTTAAATTTAAATATTGATGGGAAACTAAAAATTGGGAAAAACTAATTACAGGATATTGATTGTCTATAAAGATTGAATGTTAAAGCAATTAGGATATGTATAAGCTAAAAACTATTGATAAATGTAACAATGTTATTTTTACTTAATTGATATAATAAGAATTGTATTAGCTTAAACATGAGACAGTAAATACTAAGGGAAAAAGAGAGGAAATTTTTTAATGTGGCAGTTTGAGATTTGTACTAAAGATGCTTGCATGTTATTGAATGATTGATTAACCCAGCCGCCACGTTGCTTTTTAAATACTTAAATGTAAAACTAGAAAATCAATAAAACTTTTTTTAAAAAACCAAACAAATGTGGATGGCGACATGCTGAATAACTCTACTATGCCGTAGCAGATCTCAAACATAGTTGGTCTCAAGTCTTTAGTTGGTCCTTTAGTCTCAAGTCCTACCCTTGATTGAACTTACCAGGATTTTTAATGGGTTTCTCATGGGTAAAAGAGAAATTAACAGACATTTATGTATGGTATAGACCACATCCAATCTAATCCATAAAGATAATCCTTAAAGTATTTATTAAGCCCTATTTATTTGTCATGTATATGTACGGGTGTGGGTCTATACATATGTTGTATATAGTATGCTTAGGTGTGTGTCATGTATGTTTCACTTTGAGAGCGGGCAACTAAATTTCATTTTTGATGTGTGCTGTTGTGCCCATAGTAAAAAAAAAATGACAATAAAGGTTATCTTATCTTATCTTGTCTCGTCTCGTCTCGTCTCGTCTCGTCTCGTCTCGTCTCATCTTATCTTATCTTATCTTCTACAATATAAAATTGGTCTTTGAGTAAGAAGGTTGCATTCTTTCCATAATGATTCAACCATTTAACTGTAATATGGGTCTTCTCAATATTCAGGGTTTTTCTAGGTTTGGGTAAAGAATGAGACACAGATAGGAAAACATAAAAATTGATCTGGGAGATAACAAATGTCTACTCGCATTATATCAGTGTGCTTTCATGGATGGAAAACTGCAACCAATTCTGAAGACCAAGCCTGACAATTTATGGTGCTCCAAGACTTAAGTATGCTTCATCAGTATTTGTTCTATCCCTTAATAATTGTGAAATAGACTTTATTAAGCAGTGTCATAATTATCAGAAGAATCATTATCAAGGCATTTCAAATGTTAGGAATGAGTAATTGTGCCCCACAGTTCTCATCAGGGGAAGATCTGTAGCTCAGATATAGGATGAAGGTGAAGATTCATTCTTTGGCTTCCAAACATTCCATTACCAGGCTAGGTAACATCTTCAGTGGAGTTTAGGGGATGTCAGTGTCCGTGTTCTGTTTATAAGGGCTTCAGGTGTGGGTGTGTCAAGTGAGGGTCTTGTGATGGGTCAGATATGAGACATCAGTGAGAAGCTTGTGATGGGTCTTATGATGGGGAATTTACATCAAATCAGGGTCATTGGGAGGTGAACTGCTGGTGGGAGGGAATGGGTCAGGTGTGAGTCATCCGTGTTTCTTAGGAACTTTGAACTGAGAACAATGATAGTTAGACTGAGAGCAAAAGGGACAGTCAAAGCCAGAAGCCTGAGATACTATATATAAATACTCCAAATTATCCACATTATTTTAAAGACACTAATTTTAATTTTTATGTTTTAAAAAATAATTAGCAGTGAGGAAAGTTCAGGAAAGCAAAAAGTCTTGGTGAAGACTGCATGTAGTTCTTAAACTCTGTTGTACTATTCAATAAAAAAATAGCTCAATAGGCTTTAGTGTATTTTGATTATACTATATATGCAATGGATCTATAATGGATCAACTGTGACGTTTGTTGAAAATTACTCTTAAAACCTCAAACATATAAAAACTCAACTACTGTGAAATTAAATCACTGCAGTCCCATGGATGGCCTGACATTATGTAGAGCTCCAAGACCTATATATGCTGTGATACTTGCAACAGATAGTCTAGACTTTGCAACTTTATCAGTGATGATAGGATTATATGCTCCTATCCAGTTCCATGGTTTAAGACAGGGGTGCCCAAACTTGGCAACTTTAAAACTTGTGGACTTCAACTCCCAGAATTCCCTAGCTAAAGCATGGCTGGTTGGGGAATTGAATTCCACAAGTGTTAAAGTTGCTAAAGTTGGATACTACTAGTTTAGGACAAATTTCACGATGTGCCCACCTGTTGTTGAAGCTCACGGTTGCGGGGATAGCATAATTCTCCTTTAATTCTATTCCCATCCTTTAAAATTTAAGACAGAGAAAAAAACACCAAAGCAATAGTTTGAAAATGTATTTCAATCATTTCTTGTATTGTAAACTTATTATCATATGATGATTCAGCTAGTAAGTTGCAGTGTCTGAACCTGGGAAAGTTACCCATAGGTCCTTTAGGAAGCCAAAATTGCTGGTGGGATTGGGGAAATTTAAATTGGGCTCACTCTTTGATAAAATAGAGCTTTGCAAAGTATTTTTTTCTCTTATTCCTATTAAGTTTTATTTATTGGCAGTTATCTTTCTCAGATTATACACAAGAATAATCGTGGTGTTAAATTAGAAACGAGGAGATCTCAGTTCAAGCCCAGCCTTCATTAATTCTTCAGAAGCTCACTGGGTGCTTTGGCCCAAATCGCTGTCATTCAGCCCACTTTCCCACAGTGTTGCTGTTGTTGTGAAACCCTGTTTCCCTTGAGTTCCTGGAGGAAAGGTGTAATATAAATCAAAGACACAAACAAAATGATGCCAACCATGTGTAACCAGTTCCTGTAGCATAGTTCTAAATGGCTAACGTAATATACTTCAGATAGAAGAATCGGTGTGATGTTTGCAAATTCATAGGTTGAGACTTCAGAACTCATTAAAGCTGTGTGAACATAGTTTAGAAAGATTGAAGGACACAGTCTGGGTTTCCCTATTCTTACCAGTAGGCTGTACTATTGCTTTACTGAGGTTTCCTAGTCCGGACTCTGCCTTTTCCCCTTCCCTTTGGTGTTTTTCAACTGATCAAGGAACTCAAAATGAAACCTTCTATCCACTGAGACATTTGGGATGTAGTCCATTGGATTTCTACCAGTAGCTGAGTCTATACAGTCCTTGCAGAATAAGCTTCCTAAACCTGCCAGCTCAGCTCCTTCGCATCCACCTGTGAGTTTAACAAAGAGCTAACCAGTCTTTTTTTTCTGTGCTAGTGTTTTCTTTTCTTTTTTTTTCTCATTAGCCAGATGACATTAGGGCTTGTTTCTAAGGTTCCTTTTACATTCTTTCACCATTTAACAGATTATCTAAAGGAGCAAATTTATTTTTTCTCTATAACTAGAACAAATGCTTCACTGGGGTTAAAAAAGAAAAAAAAAAGCAAGCAGGCAGGCAAGTGCAAGAGCATCCCACACACTGCAGTACAAGCTACACAAAAAATTATAATTAAAACCTTTGCCAATTCATATTTCTATCACACATTTGAGCAGAGAACATTGCATTCTGGGGAATCTGAAAGCAGCAATGAACCCACATAGTTTAGGAAATGGAACATGGGCATTTCTGAGTGTCCTGTGGTTCAGTTGGCAAGACTGGATATAAATGGAGTAAGGATAAGGAATGGTATCACTAAAGACAGCAGAATTGTGAAGTTTATTGGTTTAAGGTACATTGGAGGTGTGTTAAATTCCCACTTTGCAAGCCAAGAGTTCTAATTACAACCTTCTTGGAAAAGTAGCTTCAGGAAGGCTGATTGACAGTTTTGGGGGAAGCCCATGCCAACTTTAGAATCATAAAGTTGGAGGGGACCATAGAGGTCATGTAGTTCAACCACCTGCTATAGTGGAAGGTGCACTATAGCATCTCTGACAGATGAATTTCCAGCTTCTGTTTGAAAATCTACAAAGAAGGCAGCCTATTCCATTACTGAATGTTCATGGAATCAGGAAGTTCCACCTGACTTCCTGTCTGAAGCTATTTCCTTACAGCTGAAGCCACCATTTCTCTTCCTATTCTCTGGAACAATAGAAAATAAGCATGATCTCTCTTCTATTTGATAATCCTTCAAATGCTTCAAGACTGCTATCATATTTCAGTCATCCCCATGGTTAAAGGATCTGGGTTCATAAACATTCCCAGATCCTTTAACTATTTCTGATGGGGCTTTGTGATTATTTATATATGTCCTTGATTAATAACCACTTGTTCAGCAAATGTTTGAGCTTATGATGTCACTGAATGATTGGTCCTCATGCTTATCTCAGTCGCAGCATCTCACAGTCACCATTTGCAACTTTCTTTGCTGGCTTTCCTACAGAGTCAGTGGGGAAACCCCAGGAAGTAACAATTGACAATCACATAATGCCCTCGCTTGCTTAAGGACAGCAACCAGAAGTGCTGGAATTTCTTTTGCTAATTGGTGCAGCCATGTGACATTGTACTTTATGGTTGTGTTGCTTAGCGACAGAAATTCCAATCTCAATTACCATCATTAAGCGAGGACTACTTGTATTCCCTATGGAATGCAATTATAATCCTTTCCAGGTGATATCTAAATTTCTTGGAGCACAGAAATGTAATAAGAAGTAATGCAACCAATGGGGCCCCATCACTCTGGAGATGGTTAATGGGCTAAGACTACACCTACCCCTGTGTATCTTGCTACCTTTGTCTCCATCTTTGTCAAATTTCAGATAAGTTAATGTTACTATTTATTGTTTTAATTATTTCATGTTTTGTATTGTATTTGTATTTTTCATAATTTTAATAATACCGGTAATAGCATTGGAAGGGACCTTGGAGGTCTTCTAGTCCAACCCCCTGCTCAGGCAGCAAAACCTATACCATTTCAGACAAATGGTTGTCCAGTCTCTTCTTAAAAACATCCAGTATTGGAGCATTCATAACTTCTGGAAGCAGGTTGTTCCACTGATTAATTGTTCTGTCAGAAAATTTCTCCTTAGTTTTAGGTTGCTTCTCTCCTTGATTACTTTCCATCCATTGCTTCTTGTCCTGCCTTCAGGTGCTTTGGAGAATAGCTTGACTCCTGCTTCTTTGGGCAACCCCTGGGGTTGCCACAAAGAAGCAGAGTCAAGCGAATGCTATCATGTCACCCTAGTCCTTCTCTTCCTTGAACTAGACATACCCAATTCCAGCAACCATTCTTTATATGTTTTAGCCTCCACTCCCCTAATCATCTTTGTTGCTTTTCTCTGTACTCTTTCTAGAGTCTCAACATCTTTTTTACATCGTGGTGACCAAAACTGGATGCAGTATTCCAAGTGTGGCCTTACCAAGGCATTGTAAAGTGGTATTAACACTTCACGTGGTCTTGATTCTAGCCCTCTGTTAATGCAGCCTAGCACTGTGTTGGCTTTTTTGGCAGCTGCAGCACACTGCTGGCTCATATTTAAATGATTGTCCATTAGGACTCCAAGATCCCTCTCACAGTTACTACTAATGAACAAGCTACCATCTATACCAGACATGTCAAACTCGCGATGTCATATGACGTCACGCAACGTATCAGGACAGTTTTGCCATTGCCAGCAATGGGGTGGGCGTGGCTTCCATGTGATGCATCCAGCCCATGGGCCAGCAGTTTGACACCCCTAATCTATATTGTACCTGTACATTTGGTTTTTCTTGCCTAAATGTAGAACCTTACTTTTTTCACCATTGAATTTCATTTTGTTAGATAGCATCCGATGTTCAAGTCTGTCAAGATCCTTCTGTAGTGTCTTCTGGAGTGTTGGCTATTCCTGCCAGCTTGGTGTCATCTGTAAATTTGATGAGTTCCCCATCTATCCCCTCGTCCAAATCATTGACGAAGGTGTTGAAGAGCACTGGGCCCAGAACAGAGCCCTGGGGCACCCCACTATACACTTCCTTCCGTGTAGATGCAGTTCCATTGAGGACCACATGCTGAGTATGCCCGGTCAGCCAGCTACAAATCCATCTGGTGGTGATGCTGTTTAACCCACATTTTTCTACCCTGTAAGCCACCTAGAGTCATCTCTAGGTGAGATGGGTGGTGTACAAGTTAAATAAACAAATAATCAATAAATAATCAGAGAATATACTGTATCAATATGCTACTAACATAACTTATTTGAGGACTTATTGGGCAAGCACCCAATAAACCCTAAGGAACTGATCAACAATTTCTGTAGATATGATGGCTAAAAGTCAGTAAGACTTGGCATGAGGTGGGAAGTTTTATCTTCTGCCAAGAGGAATTAAACCATTCCTGGAGAAATGTACACACTAAATCAATCTTTTCTTTGTACATATATACAGTACTATATATGTATTCCAGGTATAGATTCTAGAGATTTTAATAGAGTTATCTAATCTCTAAATATCACAGAAAAGATTAGGGTGAGAGAGGGAGAAACTCCTGATGACAATGACCAAATAAAGTCAATTAGGTTCATGGGCTTGTGCATCTTACATGAAACTATCTAAAAGAATAACCCAACCAAGAGAGAGAGAGAGGGAAAGAGAGACTGCAACCTCTTTCTGAGCTCCTAAAAGTGATGGCATTGCAGGCAATTTGGCAGGCGTGCTCTCTCAAATGTGTAATTGGAAAGTGGTGAGGTCCAAAGCCCTGGCAACTATGGTTAGCTTACGCTCCATTTTAGAGCTCTATAACAGGAAGCCCATCATCAAGTAGTATATTGTACGATGACTAATTCTTGAATGTTGGAAGCTTGAAGCAGTGGCCTGACGCAATTTCAGCTTTTGCTCATTTTCACTAATTGCAGCTGGAGCTGTTTGCCACCTGTCCAACAGCCTCTAGAAAACTAGCCTTCTTCTCTTGGTGCAGCATCTGGCTTCAGCTACCATCCTGCCCATTGCTATCTGAGCATCAGAGAGTTTCGGAGAATGGCAATAGCACAACCCCAGCCAAACCTGTCCTTTCCTTGTACACAGTGCTTTTTTTGTAAAAAAAAAAAAAAAAAAAAAGGTGCCGGAACTCACACACATCATACAACCCGCCTTGCCTACCCTACAAGGTTCCATCCAAAAAAGGTGCCGAAAAAAGCCCTGCTTGTACACAAGTACAAGTCAGCAGCAGAATGCTTCTTGCCTATCTCTTTGCTACCAGGAAGCTGGAGATACGTTACCAGGCTGGATGATTCAAGAAAATCTTCCAAAGCACCATTTTGCAATGTGTTGCTGTCTCTACTAGGAGTTGCATCTGGACCAGGAAAATGGGGATCTGGAAGAAGAGATAATTGGTTAGGAAGACTATGAAGGGAGACCATATGCATGGGATCTTCAGCTTGGGCAAGATCCCAATACACTGTCTTTGCTCACTGGTATATTTGTTTAGTGGTGAATGCTCCAATACTGGAAGTTTTTAAGAAGAGACTGGACAGCCATTTGTCTGAAATGGTGTAGGGTTCCTGCCTGAGCAGGGGGTTGGACTCGATGACCTCCAAGGTCCCTTCCAACTTT
>NW_015387725.1:124108-125268 GCF_001527695.2 Protobothrops mucrosquamatus | reverse complement strand
GTCAAATTTGGAGCTTTAAGTCCTCCACGTTCTCTAACATCTTGAATAATCTTGAATTTAACACGAGCCTTCTTGCCTTCCCAAATAAAGCGATTCAAGTCTCTCTGCCATTCTTTCAAGTTAAGTTCATTTTTTAAAATAGGTATCATCTGGAACAAAAAGAGAAATTTAGGTAAAATGTTCATTTTAATGGCCGCAAAGGCTTTAAGTTTATATTCTTTAGAAGAAATTCTTAGGCCTTTAATCAATGTAGAATCTCTAATTCTAGATAATAAAATTTCCAGTGATAACACAAATAATAAAGGGGAGAGTGGACAGCCTTGTCTAGTTCCTCTTTGTATCTCTATAGGCTCTGTCAAGTCTCCATTTATAATTATCTGAGCGGTCTGTTTTTGATATATCGCCTTTATAGCTGTTTTAAATTGGTCTCCAAAGTTCATATAATCCAACACTTTATATAAAAACTGCCATTCCAATTTGTCAAAGGCCTTCTCTGCATCAAGAAAAATAAAGGCCGAAGGTATTTGATTATTCTTGTCCAAATATTCCAATAAATTTACAATTTGCCTAATATTATTCTTCATGTACCTCCCAGATATGAAACCAGTTTGATCATCGCGTATATAATGTTGCAGTATCTGCATCAGTCTATTAGCCAAGATTTTTGCAAAAATTTTGTAATCCACATTCAACAAGGAAATAGGTCTATAGTCTTTAAGTTCCAAAATTTCTTTATCATCTTTCGGTATCAAAGATATAAAGGCTCTTGTCCATGATTGAGGTATTTGTTCTCCCAACATAATTCTATTGAATAAAGTTTTTAAAGGTTGTAGCAGTGTGGCTGACAAGGACTACTTGCCTGGACTACTGTAATGCTCTCTACATGGGGCTCCCTCTGAGGAGCACCCGGAGACTCCAACTGGTCCAGAATGCGGCCGCGCGGGCGGTGTTGGGAGGGACCCGTCGCTCCCATGTAACACCGCTGCTGCGCGAGCTGCACTGGTTACCAGTGGTCTTCCGGGTGCGCTTTAAGGTGTTAGTTACCACCTTTAAAGCGATCCATGGCATCGGACCTGGCTACCTCCGAGACCGCCTTCTGCCACAGATTCCCTCCCATAGACCGGTACGCTCCCACAGAGCGGGCCTCCTCAGGGTGCCGT
>NW_015387725.1:111298-118798 GCF_001527695.2 Protobothrops mucrosquamatus | reverse complement strand
ACATATCCAGCACACCTTCCTCCTCCTATTTTCCCCAGAGCAACAACCCCATGAGGTGAGTTCGGCTGAGAGAGAGTGAATGGCCCAAAGTCACTCAGTTGGCTTTCGTGACTCAGGCGGGACTTGAACTCACTCATGGTCTCCCACTTTTCTAGCCTGGTGCCTTAATCGCTAGACCAAACTATGAGATATCCATGCAGTATCTGCTAAAGCATGAAAGATAGCCATCTATCTAGTCTCTCTTTGAAGACACCCAGGGAAAGGGAAGATATTAGTTCATGATGTTGAGAGCTCTTATCAAGAAATTCCCCCTGAATGTAAATAGAAGTTCCCTATAATGCAACCCACTAGTTATATTCCTTCCCTCTACAGCAAACAGGCAAAAGTTTCCCCATTCCGCCATGTCTGACTCGAGGGCACAGTGCTCATCTTCATTTCTTGGCTGAGGCAGCCAGCATTGTCTAAAGACAATTTTCTGTGGTCACATGGCTACCATGACTATAAGTCAAAGATGCATGGAATTCCATTACCTTCCCACCATACTTATCTACTTGCATTTGCATGCTTTTGAACTGCTAGAAGGGCAGGAGCTGGAGCAAGGAAAGGGAGCTCACCCTGTTGCAGGGCACTTGGGTCTCAAACCTGGGCTATCAGCCAAACTCAGCATCTTTAACTGCTGAGCCATCACTCCTCTTTCACCCTCTATAGCAACAGAGAACATATCACAATCCTTTCAACTGCTGTCATATTTCCTGCCAGTCTCCTTTTCTACAAACTAAATATCCTCAGTTACCCTCACTTCCATGGAAAACATTTTGCAGTAATGTTGCAGCCTATTCCCAACATGCCAAATGAGCCCACTGGATGAAAAAAAAATTGCTTATTTATTGTTGCTCTATTTTCCAGATTGGTCAGCATCTTCCAGGAAAAGCTGTCACTCAAAAAGGCCATGCCAGTCCAGTTTCATCAGTACATATCTCATTTCTCTTTACTGACACCAATCCTCTAGCCAGAAGCTAGAATATACTCCCCTGTTCCATAAGAACAGCTTGTCAATTACAGCAAGAGAGCTGGAATATGTGAAAATCTTCTGTCTTAACCATTATTAAAGGGGTTATGTGAACTTTTAGATTCGCAGCAACAGCTGAAAGTTGCTTTTCTAAGAAGCAGCCAATACTGCAAAACCATTTCCAACCTAGCAAATACCAGGTCTTATCCCACATTTTGTATTACAAATACACATAGCACAATGCCATTTAACAAACCCAGGGATGTGTATGCCAAATGTTATCACACTAGAGGATGGATAGGAAATTATGAATGTTAGCACTTCCTTCCAACAGCGATGAGTAATTTGCACTTGCTAAATTTTAATTTTCTAAAAATTTCCTTCAGTGTTTCTAAATGTAATGAGATCTGCAGTAGTCTAAAACAGCATTCTTGTCAGGTGGGATCACTATTCTCAGAAATCCCAGGTGGTTTATCTAATATGGTGGAAACACTGCTTCACGCTTTTTATCTGAAATGAGCTTTAAGACTGCAGCAACACTGAATGAGATTCAGAAGCAAACAGGCAACAAGCAAATATTGTAATATCTGGTTTTCTTGAAAAGGCCAAGACAACATTCTCACCACTGTGGGGTCCTTGGTGTTCTCTGAGCTTGATTGTTTGTTTGTTTGCAGATTTTCATTTGTCTGTATGATGGTTTGTTGGCTGATTTTTCTGAATTCTCTAAAGTTTAGGACTTAGCTTACTCTACGATGATCACAGTTTCCTAGTTGAAATTCTTCAGAGGAACACTGATGGGATCACTGTCACTATTACATTGTAAGCTGCCCAGAGTTGCCTCAAACCATGAGACAGACAGCCTATAAATGTAATAAATAAATAAACAAGCACATAAAGATAAATAATATCTATGTACAATTCAAAAGAAACAATTAAAAACCTAAAAAAGGAAACAAAAACATCAAAACACCTCTTCACCAGTAATCAACACCCAGATATGCAGAGATTAACACCAAGATTAATACTAGACCAACAATCAAGGAGCAAACAACACCCCAATCAAGGAATCACCATCTCAGACAAACAATCCAACAGAAAACAAAAGCCTGTTCAAGAAACTACCAAGAATACTCCCACCACCAACAACTGAAAAGGCAAGAGAGAGCAAACTCCACTCCTCTCCTCATTGATCATGTTACATAAAGAAGTAGTGAAACATCTGTAAGAAAACAATCAAGCTCAGAAAGCACCAAGGACTCCACAGTTCAACCCTGTGCTACAAATATTGTCTTCTATTGATTGTCATCATTGCATTCCATATTAATTGAGGCTTCCAGGCCATTTTTGAGGAATTTGGATTGTATGAAGGGATAAAGCACACTCCTTCCAGTTAGAAACCCTGGTGGTGCAGTGGTATTGCAGGCAAACTCTGCCCAAAGCTTGGACAGGGCTCAGGATTGACTCAGCCTTCCATTCTTGTGACATTGGTAAAATGAGGACCCAGATTGTGTGGAGCAATATGCTGACATTGTAAACTGCCCATAGAGTGCTGTAAAGACTATGAGATGGTATATAAGTCTAAGTGCTATTGCTACAGGGCAAGGAAGTTACTGTTTTCTGGAAGATTAGCTACTGTTTTCTGGAAGATTAGATTTGTGGTTAGCAGCACTGAATAGTTCAATTGAATCCAATAGCAACCTTCTTCCTTTTGTCAAAAATCCATAAGAGAATTCTAAAAATATTAAAATGAGGTTGGGAATTTCAGTTCTTACCTGTGTCAAATCTTCTATATTGATCTTATGCTGCAGATTTCTTCTAAAGCAGGGGTCTTCAAACTTGGCCCTTTTATGACTTGCGGACTTCAACTACCAGAATTCCTCACTCAGCGTGCCTGGCTGAGGAATTCTGGGAGTTGAAGTCCACAAGTCATGAAAGGGCCAAGTTTGAAGACCCCTATTCTAAAGTTTGTTTGTTTGTTTATTTAATAAATAACTCAAAGGGGCAAACATATCTAACACACTTTCCTTCTCCTATTTTCCTCACAACAACAATGCTGTGAGGTGAATTGGACTGAGAAACAGTGATTGGCCCAAGGTCACCCAACTGGATTTTGTGGCTAAGGTGAGACTTGAACTCACTGTCTCTTGCTTTCTAGCCTGGTGCCTTAACCACTGGAGGAAACTAGCTCATGTCCCTCATTTGCTTATTCTCATCTTTTTCTTCCTAATGTAGTTATAAAGTACATCTGGGTAAGCAGGTAATTAAGATACATTGCTAATCATTTATTTTTACATCTGAAAAAAAAATGGTCAAGTATCTTATTTTAGTTAATCATCTTGGATATTCAAAATTCCACCATATCATCTTGACAAGCCTAATTATTGTTTTTGTGCCATCACGTTGATGTTAACTCTTAGCAACCTCATAGATAGATTTTCTTGATGATGATGTGTCCTTCGGGTCTTTCAGTGGTGTAGCTATTGCCACTGTGTCCATTCATCTTCCTACTGCGTGTCTTTCCTTTCCTTCCATCTCTCCCAGCATTAAAGCCTCCTTCAAAGAGTTAGAATGGATATTTGTGCCTGGCCATTTCTGCCTCAAGCAAGAATTCTAGATTTAATTTCTCCAATAATCCTTCTGTTTGTTTTCTTGGCTGTCCATGATATTCTCAGGAGTCTTCCCCAGCACCAAAGTTCAAAGCCATCAATACTCTTCCTATTCTGCTTCTTCAAAGTCCAACTTTTGCTTCCATAGAGTATCCCAGGGAATACCATTGCTTCCCAATAAATATCTGTCTTTGCAGATTTTCAGATTTTCCTTTCCTGTGTGGCAATATCAGCAACAAGACACCCCAAAGGCTTTAATCTAGCCATATCACAAACACCATTTGGTAGTCCGAAAAAACCTCAGATTTTTCTCAGTAGCATGTCGAATGCTATCCAACATGATGGGACCATCATCCGATGCTATATAATCATTTTGTATTTCCTTTCCATGTAGTTTTCTTTGTAAAATTCTTCCACAATGTATAAGTGTCTTGGCCTTGTCACTATAATGATCATCACCCTCTGTCATCTTTCTCTATCACTGCTGCCCAATATAGAGGCCTGCATGCTTTAGCTGGAGAGCTGGGATGACCTTCCTGTCTTGGGTGACTCTGCTGGGAATATATACTCTTGGCATCCACTCCCAATATTCTTCACTCATCCTTCCAAGGAGCAACCCCTCCTGCCATAATGAGGAAGCGCAATAAAACCTCTGGAGGTGGGGGTTGGCAGCAGTATTATACACTCCTTGCAAATAGCCATTCCTGACACTTTTCCGCACTCTCATTTTGTTGCCTTTTAGAGAATTGGGTCTAAATTTCTCAGAAGAGGAAAACATTCTGAGAACTTATTCCCTCCCTTTTTCAATAAGAAGGGCACTTTTTAATAATATACCCCATCACTGTTAACATGGCATCCTTCCTCTTAGTTCAAAAGAAAATAACAATTTTGGGATTATGTCCCCATCCCCAACCTGAGATCACATTTAATAAAAGCTCCTTCCCATCTTATTGTGCTAAATGCATGAAACATATTAGATGGGTGGATGACCCTGGAGAAATCTGCATTCTATTTATGAAAAACTAGAGGAACATTTCTATTAGAATATTTCATATATTGTGGATCTCTAACAGAGGGCTCCAGAATAGAGGCCTGTCAAGTGTTCAGAAAGGCTTCTAAGGTCTAAATGTTGCAAATGGCTTTAAATGGTGGCAATTTTATTGGATCTGCTGTTCATTTACCGCTTTATTATTCCATTGTGGAGTAATTATTTTATACTGGCAGTTTTATATTTGAGCACAATATTATAGTTTGGAATTTCTGTAACTTTTAAAGGTATTAAGATAATGCTTAAAAATAAATGCAATTTTCAAGCAGGGAACAAAATCTGACAGATATACTACTAATGATTGCCTGTATAAGCCATTATCATATTTTGCAGATCAGAGGCTCAGGGAAATATAGCATATGTATATCTTAAGATTGTTACCACAATTGTATTTGATGGTTACATGTATTTAAAAGGAGGTGGCATTTTTTTTCTTTCTTTAGCTGGGAACTTTAGCTTTTTGTTTCTTTACCCGGGAACTATCATAACAATGAGGTACAAGCATTGATAATAGGAAGACTCACCAATCTAGAATTTCCTTAGATATGGAGGGATTTTGATGGAATTAAGAAAAAATTGTTTTGGCATATATGTGTTTGAAAACAGGCCAAGATCATTATCCTAGCAGCAGTAAGAAAAGAGCCAAAAGGTAAAGTATCATACAGCTTTATAAAGCATCAGTAAGACCACACTTAGAATATTGTATCCAGTTTTGATCACCACATTATAAAATTTATTGGTATCCACTGTTTTAATGACTTGCATAGGAGTTTTAGAAGATGTAGCTGGTGAAATTAAAACATCACCAGGAGGGGAGGACCTAAAAATGTTGGTCCAAGTTTGTTGCATTTGTAAGAGATAAGAGCAAAAGGAGATATGTGTGCCTTTAATCCAGGCATGTCAAACTGCGGGCCTGTGGGCCCGATGCGTCACACCGAAACCGTGCCCAACCCATTGCCAGCAATGGGGAAAAAGTCACAATATGTCGTGCGACATCACATGACATCGCGAGTTTGACATACCTGCTTTAAGCCATGGAGATGCCTAAAACTTCTGTTTTGCCTTTTGAACTATCCCCTTCCCCCCAAAAAAAAATATTTGTTTTTATAGGATGCAAAAATATTCTAGGCTTCAGGCATTCGTTTCACTCTTTAAACCAAAGCAACAAAACAGACTAAAAATATCATCTTACTTCCTCAGCTGGCTTTGAGGACTATAAATGGAATAAATACTGAGTGTGAAATGAGGATTGTAGGCCAATGATTCTAACCCCTCCTTAATCAGGTATCTCTGCTGCCACTTGGCAACAGACTCTTTGGGACTCAGATAGGCTTAAACCAGGATGAAGTGCCAAAAAGATTTATTGAATTAATATTAAGAGATACAGAGAAAGAAAGGTATACCAATTTGTGTATCTTCAGCTTAACAAACTGGTGGTGGGCACATGGCTGGAACAAGCAGTTAATTGGTAGAACCCTTCCAGGACTTTGGAGATATGCCAAGGTTCAAACTGAGCTGTTCTTGGTGCTCTTTGAGGTTGATTGTTTTCTTGAAGACATTTCACTATCCAAACTAGGTAACATCATCAGTGCTACATCAGTACTGATGATGTTACCTTGTTTGGTAATGAAACATCTGCAAGAAAAACAACCTTAGAGAGCACCAAGGACCCCTCATTTCAACCATGAGCTACAAATATTTTCCTTTAAATGTTTGAATTTTTCTTAAGAGACAGGAGAAGGCTAAGTAGGACCTATCAGTAACTTTATCACAATTTAATCAATTGATCTACTCCAAGGGCATGCTGGCTGAGGAATTCTGGGAGTTGAAATCCACAAGTCATAAAAGGGCCAAGTTTGAAGACCCCTGATCTACTGCAAGGGATATTTTCACACAGGTTTCCCTAGAAAGCATCTGGTCATGGTCTGAGTCCATCTTTGTTCAATAACATGGGAAACACGATCCTTTGCTAAGAATATTTTTATGGGAAACATTGATTCGAGCATGCAGCTGTTGTTCCATCTCCCTTAGCAAATGTTAGAGAGTTCATGCTGTCTTCTTTATCTGAATTATCACAAGTAGGAGTACAGATAAGAAGCTAGTAGGCAAGGCTGATTCTGAATACAATGGTGAAAACTGCAAAGTTTGCTAAGTAACTTTTACATACTCAGCTGGCTAAATAACACTTCCTTACAGGTGTATCTTTTTTATGGAAAGGGGAAAAGGAGAGTCCACACCACTATCTCCTTCCAATTTGCCATGGTGCCAATTCAATATCACACATACCTGTATGTATGTGTTGTTCTATGTGTATATGATGCATGCTGGCAATATGGCAACATTGTCTGAATGGACAGCAAACAGGTGCCAAGTATAATACTGCTCAAATGGTGCTAAAGCAGTAGAATCACAAGAAGAGAGCTAAGGAAGAAGATAAGTGCAAAGAAAATAACCTCAGCAGTACAATCCAACTGTATAACCACAGCTGTAAAGGGGAAATAGTTAAAATCAGGGGTCTTCAAACTTGGCCCTTTTATGACTCGTGGACTTCAACTCCCAGAATTCCTCATGTGCTGGCTGAGGAATTCAGGGAGTTGAAGTCCACAAGTCATAAAAGGGCCAAGTTTGAAGACCCCTGGTTAAGTTGCTTACAGATGTGCCAAGTGGTGGGAATGAAAAGAAAAATATTTGGAAAGTCACTGAAAACCTAGCTCTCTCCCAGGCATTGGATTAGGGTGTTTGTCAAATCCCTGCAGGATTTTTTGTTAGTTTGTTATATGTGGCTATTTCTTCAAAAGTCATATGATTTTTACTCTCATTTTATTATTTCTTGTTTT
>NW_015387725.1:91915-110552 GCF_001527695.2 Protobothrops mucrosquamatus | reverse complement strand
AATAAATAAATAAATAAATAAATAAGAAACCATATACAAACTTGCACACCAGGTAAGTTGCATAATGGCTAATTGAATGTAAATAAAAGTCATATTAAAGAATGTCATGTAAGAAAAAAAATCCTTGCAAATAAAATGATGGGAAAATACTTAAATATCAAATAGGCACATTTGCTAATTTTAGCAAAATGTGTAGAGAATGCAGTACAGCAAGGAAGCTTATGTCTAAAATTCATACTACTGCACAGCTTTGCTCATCACTTTAAAAATACTGGGAAAAAAAGATGAACATGGCAGATTAAATGTCCCTACCATGAAGTGAATTTACACTGATCCTCAACAATCCATAATCACATTCCTTAAGCTTCATTTTCACTTCATGGTGAAAACCAAGAATAACAATTGCAGCCATAGCACAAAGTTGCTTTTTGCTCCTCATTTCCTCTTATTCCTCTATTGACACTCATCATCTTGGCTTTCCTCCATCTGCAAATGCAAGTTTTGAGTGTCTGTGAATTGGCAGAAACCTTTTCAATCCTGGGAAGTCGTAAGAATTTTACATCACAGAACCTGCTCACCCTGCTTTGTACTCCAGCTGCTATTTTGTTATCTTTTACCTTGTTGGAAAGTTAGTGGAGCTAAAATTTCAGGTCTTTTTGGTTCCAGCACCCGGAACCAAATCATCCTTATCAACTTTCATCC
The DNA here is from genome assembly GCF_001527695.2 of Protobothrops mucrosquamatus. NCBI lineage: Eukaryota > Metazoa > Chordata > Lepidosauria > Squamata > Viperidae > Protobothrops > Protobothrops mucrosquamatus. Next base: position 109,850 of record NW_015387725.1, on the reverse strand, counting down.
ATGCCCCAAGAAAGATGTTAAAAAATCTTCATGCTGAACCAGAAGAACATGTCATCTTTTTCCTACCTTGCTTTGCTCTCACTTTCCTGACTTTTTAATAGTCCCACTTGAAACATTTAATGCAACAGTAAGCAACCTGATCTATTCAACATGCTTTAAATTTCAGCCCCAGTAAACCTCAATACTTGGTCTCAGTAGCAAACTTTAATTCACAATCATTTCTAGTGATACTTTTGCTCTTCCTTTCCTTTCCTTTCCTTTCCTTTCCTTTCCCTCTTCCTCACCCTCCTCCTCCATCTCCATCTCCATCTCCAATACCATCTTTTTTTGGTTGACTGAAGACATTGCACACACTTGATCTTAGCCAAAAGGCCAAGAAGCGATTGCAGACATTGCAAATTTCACTGTTCTGATTTGGCTACATTACACATCTAATTCTATATCTCATCAAGGCTATAGAACAACAACGCCCCCTCCCCAATTTTTTTTATAATAATTCAAATTAAAAAAAAATCAGGCCAGAGACATTTAAACTAAAAATATATTTTCAATGAACAATGAAAGTAGATGAATCTTCTCCTATACGTATATCTTACCAAGTACTAAGACATATTGCTATTTCCAAGTAAAACATCTGTAGCATATATTTAGGGCAATTCCTGAATCTTGCTGCAATCTCTGGATGTTGGCCCTGATGAAAGTTGTTTCAATTTACAAATTGTGCATCAATACTCATAGCAAACTAAGTTAAATATGTCTCAGATAATCTTAATTGTAGGAGGACTGGTATTGAATTATATGGTGTACTCACTGAACATATAAGCTGATTCATGTAAATTTTTATGTGAAAATATAGTTTTCATATAAAAAATTAAACCAAAAACTTTGCTGAACTTCATAATTGAATGAATACTAGCAGCACAGACCAATAACAGCCATCTTTACCCAAAAATAAATTTATTTAAAAAATGCATCTAAAAAAGATATACAACTGAAAATTGTACACAAACAGCTATACCTATATTTAAAAGATAGCTTGCATCTAGGAAATTTGTATTCAAAACTTATACTCAGGTATTTTTATTGTAAAGTATGAAAGCAGGGTGATTTAATTTAAAAAAAAGATTCTTAGGTTACATTAACAGTTATATAAATTACATGTAAGATGGATAGAAAGCCTCTGGATGTTATGATCCTTTGCAAACAGAAGTTACAAAATTTCCAGATTAAGAAATGTGGAACTGGAATATTTACCAGCATGAAAAGTAAAATGGATAGAATTTTTATTGATTTCACCTGCCTATTTCTACTTACAGAACACACTATGAAAAAATAAGTTAATTTACTAGGAATAAATATGTAAATGCTTGTCATGATTTTGACAGAATCAAAAAATTCAGTTGAAATCACTGTGCTTTAAGACAACTGGGGTAATGCTAAGCCAAGATAATTTTTTTTCCCAAGGATTTAAACTCGTTTCTGAATGAATCTATCTTCAGGCCTAGAATTTCTCACTGATGTGGCCTCTCTTCTCTTTCCACCTAAAACTTGAAAGTGATGAGGAATGCTACCTCTAAAAATCTTATAACACATTAGAAATTTTGAGAGCATGAAAACCAAGGAAAAAAATGACTTTAAATTTCTGGAGGTTAGTGTTGTCTGGCAGGGTGGGGTAGATAGAGCTGAGAGTTAAACATTAAGATGCACAAAAGGCCATGACTTTGGTCATATGATCGGAACCGCATCATCATCATCATCATCATCATCATCATCATCATCATCATCATCATCATCAATATTATTATTATTATTATTATTATTATTATTATTATTATTATTATTATTATTATTATTATTATTATTATTATTATTATTATTATTATTAATGTTGGAAGGGGCCTTGGAGTTCATCTACTCCAACTGCCCACTCAGGCAGGAAACCCTATACCATTTCAGACAAATGGCTGTCCAGTCTCTTCTTAAAAACTTCCAGTGCTGGAGCATTCACAGCTTCTGGAGGCAGGTTGTTTCACTGATTAACTGTTCTAACTGTCAGGAAATTTCTCCTTAGTTCTAGGTTGCTTCTCTCTTTGGTTAGTTTCCATCCATTGCTTCTTGTCTTGCCTTCAGGTGCTTTGGAGAATAGCTTGACTCCCTCTTCTTTGTGGCAACCCCTGAGATATTGGAACACTACTATCATGTCCCCCCTTGTCCTTCTCTTCATTAAACTAGACATACCCAATTCCAGCAGCCGTTCCTTATATGTTTTAGCCTCCAGTCCCCTAATCATCTTTGTTGCTCTTCTCTGTACTCTTTCTAGAGTCTCAACATCTTTTTTACATCGTAGTGACCAAAACTGGATGCAGTATTCCAGGTGTGGCCTTACCAAGGCATTGTAAAGTGGTATTAACACTTCATGTGATCTTGATTCTATCCCTCTGTTAATGCAGCCCAGCACTGTGTTGGCTTTTTTGGCAGCTGCAGCACACTGCTGGCTCATATTTAAGTAATTGTCCACTAGGACCCCAAGATCCCTCTCACAGTTACTACTATTGAGCAAGGTACCACCTATACTATTCCTGTGCATTTGGTTTTTCTTGCCTAAATGTAAAACTTTACTTTTTTCACCATTGAATTTCATTTTGTTAGATAGCGCCCAATGTTCAAGTCTGTCAAGATCCTTCTGTATCTTAAGGCTATCTTTTGGAGTGTTGGCTATTCCTGCCTTCTTGGTGTCATCTGCAAATTTGATGAGTTCCCCATCTATCCCCTCATCCAAATCATTGATGAAGATGTTGAAGAGCACTGGGCCCAGAAAAGAGCCCTAGGGCACTCCACTAGACACTTCCCTCCATGTAGATGCAGTTCCATTGAGGACCACATGCTGAGTATGGCCAGTCAGCCAGCTACGAATCCATCTGGTGGTGATGCTGTCTAACCCACATTTTTATATCTTATCAAGTAGTAGATTGTGGTCTACTTTATCAAATGCCTTACTGAAGTCCAAGTAAATTATATCCACAGCATTCCTCTTGTCCACTAATTTTGTCACTTGGTCAAAGAATGCAATAAGATTTGTCTGGCATGATCTGTTTTTGACAAACCCATGTTGGCTTTTGGTAATGACTTTGTTTGCCTCTAGGTGTTTGCTGATTCATTGCTTGATTATCTTTTCCAGAATCTTCCCAGGTATTGAGATCAGGCTGATAGGTCTGTAGTTTCCTGGATCCATTTTTACCCTTTTTTGAAGATGGGAACTACATCAGCTCTTTTCCAGTACTCTTTCCACTTTTTATACTTGTCCTTTTTGTCTTTCAATTTATCAGAGAGTTCTTTATGCAGCCATGCTGGTTTCTTTTGAGAGCTGTTATTTTTCTTCTTCATTGGTATTGTGCTAGGTTGGGCTTTTATAATCTCACTTTTCAAAAATTTCCAAGCTTCTTGAGTTGTTTTCACCTTGAGGATTCTCATCCATGGAATCCTTCCCAAGCCCTCTCTAAGCTTATTGAAATTAGCTCTCTTAAAGTCCAAGACTCTAGTTTGACTGTGTTCTATTGCTTGTGCAATAATGTTGAATTCCAATATTGCATGATCACTCTCCCCCCAAGGTTCCTGTGACTTCAACACCTTCTATCATTTCATCTCTGTTAGTGAGAATTAGGTCTAATATGACTGATCCCCTCATTCCCTTCTCTACTTTTTGGCAGACAAAGTTGTTTGCTAAGTTTGTCAGGAATCTGTTTGATCTTCCACTTGACACAGAGTTTGTCTCCCAGCTGATGTCAGGGTAATTAAAGTCCCCCATTGCTATTGTGATGTGCTTCCTACATACCTTAGTTAGCTGACTAGAAGAAAGTTCATCTATTTCCTCTTTTTGTTTGAGTGGCCTATAGTATACACCTATGGCAATGTCATTTTCCCCCACTTTTATATTGACCCAAATGCATTTGAGACAGTTTTCATCATTGTTGTGCTCTATTTCTGTAGAGATGTAGTTATTTCTTATATAGAGAGCAACTCCACCTCCTCTTTTATTTGGTCTGTTTCTTTTAAATAAATTGAATCCTATTAGCTATGTGTTCCATTTGTGCATTTCATCCCACCAAGTTTCCATAATGGCAATAATATCATATCTGCCCTCATTTACCTGAATTTCTAATTTGTTGCTCATGCTCTGTGCATTGGTGTATAGACATATGAGTCCTTTATGACTAACCCTGTGTTTACTTTCTACGTAACCTGTGTGGTGCCTGAGTTCCCCTATTGTCTTACTATCTATTTGATTACTGCACTTAGTGTGGCACTCACTATTAAAAACCTGATTTTGCTTGACAGCTAGGTTGATATTTTTGTCCACACACACCTCTATGTTACATGCACTGATAACCCTATAATGTTTAGATTGCCAGGGACAGGAATGTTCTGTATCAATTAACTCACTGTCCCCATTGTTCAGTTTAAAACTGTCCCCGTTGTTCAGTTTATTGACTATTTTGACATAGGTACATATAGGTAGTCCTCAACTTATGACCTCAACTGAGCCCAACATTTCTATTGCTAAGTAAGGCATTTGTTAAGTGAGTTTGGCCCCATTTTACAACCTTTCTTGCCACATTTGTTAAGTGAATCACTTCAGTGGTTAAATTAGTAACACAGTTGTTAAGTGAATCTGGCTTCCCCATAGACTCTGCTTGTCAAAAGGTCGCAAAAGGTGATCACATGAATTTGGGACACTGAAACAGCAATGGTCCTAGGTGTGATAAATGGTCATAAGTCACTTTTTTCAATGCTGTTGTAACTTTGAACAGTCACTAAATGAACCGTTATAAGTCAGGGACTACCTGTTCTGTGGCTGTCCCTGGATCCTATTTGTCATGACACAGAAGTATTTTGAAGCACGTTATGAGCCATAGCACTGGTAATTTTGTATGGCCCTACAGACCTTTCTTGAAATCCCAACAACTTTGCATTTGGCAGGGGACTCCTACAAAAATCATAGGAATTGGGTTGCTGACAATGTTGAAAAGCTATTTGCCAGAAGCAACAGGGAATTGATAGGCAAGAGATAGCACAGGGCTGAACTTCAAGCTTATCACAATTCTTAGCAGTGGTGTGGGACAGGAGAGATTTCTAGAATTGGAATGGGGCAACTCGCCACAGCCTTATTTGCCATGGCCAAGTCACCATGGCCAACTAGCCATGGGACAACTCATCACAGGACAATTCAACAATTCAATTTAATTATTCAAAATAATTAAAACATCATTTTAATTTTTGTCATTCACATTTCATTTGTCCCTGCTTTGGCTTCCTTTCTTTAATAATTCTATTCCATCATTTCTTTGATATTAGTGTAACTCTTGTCCCGCGCTGAGTTGCCTTGTGGCAAGTTAGCTATGGTGGGTTGCTTCATGGCAAGTTGGCAGTGGTGGGTTGGTCATGGTGAGTTGGCTGCTGTCAGTTGGCCATGGCAAGTTGTCCTAAACCCCTCTAGAATATAGCAGGACCATAGTGACATTGAGGATTTTGGAAAAGAAGGTTGTAGTAGAAAAAAAGAAAGAGTAATCCTCTCATTGCTAGAAGGGATCTGTTTTCAGATGGGCTCTATTCATCTGCTACATTTTCCCCCCTGTGTATATGCTAATGATTCCCTTGCTCTGTTTTTCTAATTTATGTATAAGGTTATTTTCTAGGCTGACTCGTAGCAATTATCCCATAAACTGCACTCAGCAGAACTAGACCATAATTATACACACAGTTATTTCAGAGCACATGCCGAAATATGATTATTCATTCACAACACAAAAGATCTGAGGGAAGAAAACAAACACAGGTGGATGGAACAAGCAAACAAGCATTAAGCAGAGACATTACCATGCAGGAGATAAAGAGATGAGTTTTCTTCTTCAAATAATTTTATTAAGATTACAATTGGAAAAGTAAAAACTAATATCAACTGCAAGAACTATAAAAAGAAAAATAGAGGAAAAAAGTGCAGGAAAAAGAAAAAAGAAATAAGAAGTTAAAAAAAAGAATAAAGAAGTCAATTTATCACAAGTACAAACAACTGTACCCTTAAGCTAACCCCTTAAGCTAAAAAAATAATGCTCTCTTTCTCCCATAACTCATCCCTTACTCTTAACAAAACCTTAAAGCCTTGTCATTAATTCCTAGAGATCAAAAGTCCATTAAGGCCTACCAGAAATAAATACATAACTATTTTAACCTTGATCAAATAATCCCATTCTATATTGTTTCCCTGCACTTTTAACCATCTTAGGTTTTAAATAATGTCTTTGAGCTGGATTCATTTTCATTTTCTCTTTGTCTCCTGACAGCAAATCCTTCAAAATTTTAACAGATCTGTTTTGTAAATCTGGCTTTAAAAAAAATCCAAATCACTTTTTTGAATTAATGCTTATACCTCTCTTTCTAATATCAAGATTTTGATCAGCCTCATTTGTATAGGAGACATGGTGGCACAGTGGATAGAATGCAGTACTGCAGGCTATTTCTGCTGACTGCTAGCTACCTGCAGTTTGGCAATTTGATTCTCACTGGTTCAAGGTTGACTCAGCCTTCCGTCCTTACAAAGTCGGTAAAATGAGGACCCAGATTGTTGGGGGCAATAAGCTGACTCTGTAAACTGATTAGAGAGAGCTGTAAAGTACTGTGAAGTGGTATATAAGTCTAAGTGCTAGTGCTATACCACTGTATCTCCTTTTGTGTATCATTCTTATAGCTTGTCATATTTAAATCCACATTCAAAACAATTTCAATTTTATCTGGTACAACTTCTTCTGTAACAGTGTTTGTCACTATCCATCTATGATGTTAGACATTCATAAAATTAATTTCTCAGTCCATGAGTCCCAAATCACTATAAAATCTTCTGCTGTTAAAATATTTGTTCCATTTTGTATGAACATGTCTAATCTGAGTATTCTTCTTTAAGTAATTTTTAATTTCCTCTGGTTCCTTCTTGTGTATAACATTCAAAGTCTTTTCTTATTGTGTTATTTTTCCAGCAAACAAAACTATTCAGTTTTCAATGGGAAGGATTATTATATTTAGTTACAAATTCTCTTTAAAAACTATTTGAACCATTCTTTTCCAAAATCATCATTTAGAACCTCCTTTTTCTGCTTATTTAAAAAAGCCCACCTATTTTTCTAAATGCTTATGCTCATTTGTTAAATTTCTTTCAAAAGGAGAAGGAAACTCATCCCGTAAATGCAATAAAAACCTGCTATTCCAAAGGTTCTTATTATTTTGGTAAAAAAAAAATTCCAAAAGTGATTACGTCATGAGGCTCAGTTGGACTTTTTGTCCATAAAAAAAGGCTGCATTAAAGCTGTGAGTTCAGATGGAATTCCTGACTCTCAGCCACTCAGCTCAGAAGCTGATTGCAAAAACCTCTGTTTCTGCAATCTGTTCATAAGAGGCAGATGTAAAGAGTACACATGGGTGATCTCATACTCTCTCCTTGCTCTGGAGAGACTTAAATTGTTTGACTCCTGCATCCAACTGCAATCTCCATTATAGATGTCATCCCCTTCAAATAGAGATATCTAACTCACTATGAATCCGCATCAAAAGTCAGGGGATGCCTTTTTTTTGGGGGGGTGACTCCTAGCTATGATCTTTTCTCCTTGGTGCTCTTATCTTTTCCATTCACAGTGCATTCTTTTTATTTTTGCTTTAATATAGCAAAGCTTTTTCATTTATATTTATTTATTCAGAATATTTGTATTCATTTTTCACCCTGAAAAGATAGCTAGCAAGCTATAAAATTGTAAAAAATGTAAAATGAGATCAAACCTAATCAAACAAAGACAAAAATCATGGATAATAAAAAAAAGTTTCTTCCAACATATTAATAAGAAAAAAGTCAAGGAAACTGTAGATCCACTAAAGAGAGAAGATGCCAAGGAAATAACAGGCAACGGAGAAAGCTGAGCTGCTTAACTCATACTTTGCATCAGTCTTCACACAAAAAGAAATTATAGTCCAACATACCAAAAAAAACCCACTGCAAAAGACAAATTAGAAACACAAATTAAAATAAGCAAGAAAATGGTAAGAGAACACCTATCTGATCTTGATGAATACAAATCACCAGGACCTGACAGATTACATCCCAGAGTTCTGAAGGAGCTGGCAGATGTTATCTCAGAACCATTGCAACACATCTTTCAAAACTCCTGGAGCACCGGGGAAGTACCTGAGGATTGGAAAAGGGCTGATGTGGTTCCCATCTTCAAGAAAGGGAAAAAAATGGACCCAGGAAACTACAGACCGATCAGTTTAACATCAATACCTGGAATATCCTAGAAAAGATAATCAAAAAACAGATCTGTGAACAACTAGAAGCAAACAAAGTTATAACTAGAAGTCAGCACAGGTTGTTAAAAACAGATCATGCCAAACCAATTTTATTTGATTCTTCAAAAAAGTGACTAAATTAATAGACCAGCGAAATACTGTGGACATAGTATAGTTAGAGTTCAGTAAGGCATTTGATAAAGTAGACCACAACCTACTTCTTGGTAAGCTAGAAAAAGCTGGAATAGAAAACATCACCACCAGATGGATCTGCAGCTGGCTGGCAAACTGTACTCAAAGAGTAGTCCTCAATGGCACTACATCCACATGGACAGAAGTAAGCAGTGGGGTACCCCAAGGTTCCATCTTAGACCCAGTACTCTTCAATATCTTCATCAATGGCTTAGATGAGAGAATTGAAGGGAAACTCATCAAATTTGCAGATGACACCAAACTGGCAGGAGTAGCCAACACCCCAGAAGACAAACTCAGGATCCAAAAAGATCTTGGCAAACTCGAACAATGGGCCCTATCCAACAAAATGTGTTTCAATGTGGAGAAAAGTGAAGTTTTACATTTAGGCAGGAAAAATCAAAGGTACAAGTACAAATTGGGTGAGACCTGGCTTAAAAACAGTAACTGTGAGAGGGACCTTGGAGTCCTAGTGAATGATCACTTAACCATGAGCCAGCAATGTGCAGCAGCAGCCAAAAAAGCTAATACAATCCTGGGTTGTAAAAAATGGAGGTGTGGAATCAAGATTACGCGAAGTATTAGTACCGCTTTATAAAACCCTAGTAAGACCACACCTGCAATACTGCAGCCAATTTTGATCATCATATTACAAAAAAGATGTTGAGAGTTTGGAAAACATTCAGAGAAGAGCAACTAAGATGATCAAAGGCCTGGAGACTAAAACATATGAAGAACTGCTGCAGGACTTGGGTTTTGCTAGTCTAAAGAAAAGAAGAAATAGGGGAGACATGATAGCAGTATTCCAGTATCTGAGGGGCTGCCACAAAGAAGAGGGGTCATGTTATTCACCAAAGCCCCAGAGGGAAGGACAAGAAACTATGGTTGGAAACTGATCAAAGAGAGAAACAACCTAGAATTAAGGAGAAACTTCCTGACTGAGGACAATTAACCAGTGGTATACCTTGCCTCCAGAAACCATGGGTAGCCTATAACTGCTCCTCTTTTTAATTAATCTCAAAACAGCTGAAATTGAATACTTTTGCCTTTAAATCTAAAGATTGTAGAAATTGATGGAATCATGCTTTCTTCAAGTCTCAGATTCTCAGTTCAAATAGAATCATGGGTGAGTTTTGTAGATGCATTACACATGCATTACACAATTTATTTTATGTACAATTTATATGCAAAAAGGAGAAGAACATGCATCACAATGGTGTGATGTTGCTTCATCATTTTTCTGTCCATGACATCCTTTTAGTTTTCTTTTTTCCTTCCTTCCTTCCTTCCTCCCTCCCTCCCTTCCTGTAATCTTTTAATAGAACTTTACCTTTTAGTAGAGTACAAATACTAAGAATGGGGGATGAAATATTGCCATATATTGAAATATTAAAAATTCCATGATGAACAAATGAAAATGACATTTATTCAGCTCTAATTCTCATTTACAGAGGATTCCAAATGAGCACAAGTATCCACTGATTTTAAAGCTCATTTTAGCCTTGCCACCCACTACCCCTGTACCAAAGAAATCATACCAACTTGATCAATCAGGCACCAGGAGACCCTCCTGAGCTGCCCTACCATCCTCTGGTTGTATGAACACTGAGGCTAAGATTAACGGGAAACCTCATAAGCAGTGACACCATTCATCCTTGGAACATGAAGATATTTGTATATTAATGAAGAGATGGGGAATGAAGAACCCCATCAAGATGGAAGGCTGATAGAAAAAAAGAAATGTCCTTTCCTCCTTCCCATTTGAGCTATCTACATGAAGACCCAGCATACAATGATATTTTTGACAGGCTGGCAAGGGGAAGATAATTTGTCTTTAAAATAGAGGGAGAGAAAGGCAATCAACATCTAAAATGTGGAACACATTGTCCTTGGTAATGCTAAAATAAAAGAAAATGAAAAGTGGGAGAGGCTGTGAAGTGTCAGGAGGTGAAATAGCTGGTGTAGTTACCTAAGAACAAGCCCTTGTTTGTCACTAGCATTTCAGGCTTTTCACTCAGATACACTAGTACACAACTCCAAATCCCACCTAAATCCCACTTTCATCTTCCATCTTTTTGACATAAGTGCTCAGAGTTTTGTTTTCTTTCTTCTAGTCAACTTCATCCTTAGGGCAGAGTTTTCTGATCCAACTGATTCTTTGCAAGGAAGATTTTTTACAGCCTTCCTTAAAATAACCTTTACCACCACCGGCTTTGAAGACTTCTGAAATGTTTGCCTTGTATCTTAAATTTTCATGAAATCTAGTTGATATAGAGACCAATTTCATGACACCTTTTTATTACAGTGGCCTCCAGAATCCAAAATCTACATTCTTCCTGTCAACCCACACTAAAGCTGAGTATGCATAGCTTTGTATACTGAAAGTATTGGCAGCCCTTCAACGTCTAAATAAATAGGGTAGACAGAATGTTTTTTGAGTGTGCCATTATGAACATTACCCAAGAGGGCAAGGAGGATGTTGGAAGGGAAGAGTGCAGAAGAATGGGAAATGGTGAGTTTCTCCAGCCTGTTCTGTCTCAGTATCTGGAGACTGTGGGGGTCTGGATGGAGTGCAACAGACTTCACCTAGAAGCTCTGGGGATTTGACTCTGGAGCCAGACAGACTTGAGGTGAAGTGGGAGTCTTCCTGGACTCATGACTCCTGCTTGAAGCAGGATGAAAGCTATAACAGTTTAGGGCTGTTCATCAGTTGCACTTGTTCCTGGACCAGGAGACCTTGTTCACTGCCACTCATGCCTTTGTGACCTTCATATTGGACAATTGCAGTATACTTTATATGGGGCTGCTCTTTTTGCACAACTGGTGCAAAATGTGGTGACATAGACAATTACTGGGTGCCAGTTACTCATATAGGAGACACCACTCCAGATGTTTGCACAGTGAACTGTATTGACTTCTGATGTGCTCCAAGGTGCAATTCAAGATGCCAGTTGACACTTTTAAAGCCCTCCATGGCTGAGGATTGAATTATTTATGGAGCTCACCTTAGTTTAGAATAGAATAGAGCTGGAAGGAACCTTGGAGGTCTTCTAGTCCAGCCCCCTGCTCATGCAGGAGGACCTATACCATCTCAGACAAGTGACTGTCCAGGCTCTTCTTAAAAACCTCCAGTGATGGAGTGCCCACGATTTCTGGAGGCAAGTTGTTCCACTGGTTAATTGTCCTCACTGCCAGGAAGTTTCTCCTTAATTCCAAGTTGCTTCTCTGTGTTTTTACCTTTGTTTTCTACAATGTATTTTTATTTTTGTTTTATTGTGAGCCACCTCTAACTACATAAAGTTGAGATGGGCACCAATATAAATCAAGTAAATTAAATCAACAAATAAAAATCTTTCTTCTCAAGGTATTTCCACACTGCAGCTGAACTTGCTTGCCTCCTCTGATCCCTATGTTTGTTTTTAAGCCAATTTCAGACATTTCAGTCCAGATTGTAGCGGGTTGGTAATTGGGCTAAATTGATGATCAGTTCACAGTACAACAAGTGCAAGACCCAATTGATCATTTCCTGCTTCTCGTCCTGTCCATCTGAGCAAACTGGCTCCTATCTGAACTGATCTACCAGTGTCTGTCTTTTCTTTTTAGGGATTATTCCCTCTTCACTAGTCATTGTACCTTTCCTTTGATTTCTCAGATATCTGCACATATGGATGCCTTCATACAACCTTCCCATATTATCTCTTCAGGGAAATAATGTAGCCCCTTTCTTTTTTCTCTCTTATGGTTCCATTGTTGCTTTGATGCGACAATAATCAAAGCAATATTGCAGCGAACAGGGTGTTCTTTTGTTCCTTTGTAGGACTATGTAAACTTGGCAGCAAGGAAGAATGATAATTCAGTTTCATGGAAACATAGTAGGAAAGTTCCTGCTTTTGACTAAAAATGTTTTTAAAATAAACAAAGGATTGGGGACAGGGGACAGGGGGCAGGAGGGCAAGGCAAGGCAAGGCAAGGCAAGGCAAGGCAAGGCAAGGAAAGGAAAGGAAAGGAAAGGAAAGGAAAGGAAAGGAAAGGAAGTCTAAAGAGATTCTCAGTCATCTAGGTCATGGTTGTCCCAAAGATGTTTTTTTCTTTTTTTAAAAAAAGAAGCAGCTGGACTTTCTTTGTTTTTCCTTGAAGAAGTTTTGCTTCTCATCTAAGAAGCTTCTTCAGTTCTGACTGAATAGTGGGGAATAGAAGGATTAACATTAAAACATTAAACATTTAATTACATTAAAATTGAACAGCCTTCTCTCAACAGAGGGGAGGGATATGACACCACCTATCTCTTGTTTACAACACAGTCCTTTCAGCAGTTCCAAAAAGGTTCCACACCCAGTTGCACTATTCAGGTGATCCTGAAGGCACAGATAAACCTCCAAATGGCCTCAATGACTCTCAAAAAGAATGCTAACAACCAGATGACTGCAAGGAATATACATCCTTACATTCTTCACCATTCAGTCAGAACTGAAAAATCTTCTTGGGTGAGAAGTGAAACAACTTCAAGGAAAAACAAAGAAAGTCCAGTTGCCTCTTGAAAAAGGCATCTTTGAGACAAAGGAGAGGAAACTTTATAATACTGTGGGCAAAGGGTGGGAAAGCAAGAGAAGCATCTTCACCTATCCTGAAAGTATGCATACTAGGAGATGTAAGGCTTGAATGGAGCACAAGCTTTTATAGTTGTGGATAGTTTAACTCAATACTCAGCCAGCCCTCGATCAATTGTAAGATTATTGAAGAAATAAATCAGCTACTGCTGATCAGCAAAGAGCATAGCTAGTTAGCATCCCAGGATGAAATGTTTGCACAGGGCAATGTCTAATTGCTGGAGGAGAGGACACAAACCAGGCAGTGCTGCAATTGGAGCTTGGATTGCTAATATAATGGAATGAAGCACTGGGGCATCTGTTCCCAAGGACTAAAGACAGTTCAAGTAATAATACAGTTTTAAATTGAAGCTGAAAAACGTAGACATGGGGTGCATTTGTAACAGGCTAGAAGTGGGAGAAAGACAACATTTTCCCTTATTGCACTCAGAAAATGGTGCTATGTCAAGTAAAAGGTGCAGATCGGCCCCTAACCAGGATATCAAATCCTTTTTATCCATTCTGTAGGTATTTCTCTGTCTTTGTCTAGCTTAAGTAGACCAACAATTCAATGCACCATTCTGCATGACCCTAAATTGCTTGAAATGATGCTATTGACATTAAAATGATCATCCACCCTGCTGATAAACCAACGAAGGAGAAGAGTGGGGTCCAATTACATGTACTGAACATGTTGTTTTGCAGAGGGTACCAAAATAGGGACTTTTCAGACATTTCCAAAGGAAAAATATTAGTTGGATACTGAAGTCTCAAAGGGACTTTTTTTCTTCAAAAGACAACTGGACTGTTGTTTTTTTCCTGGAGGATGCTGATGGTAAGTTAGGTTCCCTACCTTATTTTCTTATGGTACAAAATGATAATTGTTTCCTCACTGAACTCATCCTTCATATCTCAACCAATGTCAACATTGTTTCCCTAAGTATTAAATGAAGCTCAAGAGAACATGACAGCTTTACTCAACAAAATGAGCCTTTGCTGGACCTTGTCAGGATGAACCGTATTTCTTTGTGTCTCCTTGTAATGAACAGATATCCAAACAAATGAAAAAAATATCTGGTTTGTTTGAGGCACCCATGCCTGGCAGAGGAAAAGCAATATTTGGTGGTGATGAGTCCATGCTTGGCAGAGGAAAAGCAATATTTGGTGATGATGAGTTCATGACTCTGTATATGGGCTACTGATTTTTTTGCTGCCCTGTCAAGAGTATTTAGGGAAGATTCATTCCCTGGTTATGTTTACGATATCACACAAAAAATATGAAAAACAGAAACACCTATCTTCCCACCCCCTGTATATACACATGTTTTCTTAAACTTCAGAAGGCATCTTCAGTCATTGAGACATTATTGCAATTGGGGGCAGATAATCCAAACCAAGTAATCATGGGTGTAGGAGATGACCAGGCTGAGTGGGATGGTCGAGTCAAATGCACCATCAGTTTGGAGTCTCTACACCTCTATAAGAGACCTAAGTCCAGCCTCCCTTGAAGTCTTATCTGGTGCCAATTTGTCTTGCCTGTTAGTAGGTCAGATTCTTAGCATGAAATAAACTAGTAGTACTTTCAAATTCTATCCTGGCTCAATATCTATGGGGATTCTTAAGCATCCAGGCAACTGGACTACCTTAGGTTTTTTCTTGAAAACATTTCACTTCTTGTTCTAGATTTTTTTTTCAGTTCTGACTGAATGGTGAGGAATGGAAGGATTTATATTCTTTGCAGTCATCTGGTTGTTAGCATTCTGAGAGTCACTGAAGCCACTTGGGGGGTTATTTGTACCCTCAGGATCACCTGAATCAGAGTGCAAATAGATGTGGAGCCTTCGTTGGACATTGAAAGGACTATGTTGTAGACAGGAGATAGATGGTGTTGTATCCCCCCCCTCTGTTGAGAGAGGGCTGTTCATCTTTAACATAGATGACCTCTTTGACCCCTCTTTCAAATCAGTAGTCCTCTCTGTCCAGACTTGTGGATTTTGCTGTTCAAAAGAGTGACTTTTGTCTTTCAAATGCAAATAGACTGCTGAATCTTGTCCTGATAGGTTTGTTCTCCTATGTTGTGCCATGCATTTGTGTAGTGGTTGTTTTGTTTCTCCAATGTACAGATTTGCACATATCTCACTGCATGTATCACATTGCTCAGTTTGTGTCTGGGGGTGGACAAGCTTCTGTCTTAGTGTATTCTTGGGTTTCAATTATGCATGTGTGTTGTGTTGGTTGAAAATCCTCAATCTCAGAATTCAAGCCAAATATTTAAGGTTGGTGTTGGGGACAAAATGTTTGTAGCCAAGATGTGTCTTTTCAGTTTTGTTTCCAGAGACTTTGAAACCCATATAGGATACAGAGGCTGGCATGGTAAAATAGTAGAGGCAAGGGACTTTTTTTAAGCTGCTCTATGAGTTTATTCCTTTTTTTTTTTGCTTAGAAAGGTTGCAGGATTTAAAGAGTGAAATAAGTGAGCTAAACTTATTTTCTCCTTTTTAAAAAGACTTGGAAACATAAAACAAATATCTCCTCCGAAAATCAGGTTTACCATCACATTTGGCGGCTGATGGGTTGCCTTTCTTCAGTTTAGGATTTGAGGGCTTTTTTTCAATATTTGTTAGAGCTGAGAATGGTTTTTCAGGATGGGAAATTGACTGTGAAAGCTACTTGTTATGATTAGCCACTTGCTTAGACATGCAGCTGGAGAGGCTTCATCTTACAGAGAACCAATGATTTGCAGTCCTTCATCTATCCAGCTATGGCTTGTACAGGACAGTGGAATTAAAAGTTTTAGATTCTTAATCAGTAAAAGGAGAAAAAATGCTACAAACAAAATGGGCATGGATCCCTCTCCATTTCATGAAACATCTTTATGTTCCTAAAGTTCATGAAAGTAAGTATCAAAAATGTACCTGTCAACAATTATCCTTAGCCAGTCTGATCAACAGTATTAAGGCCATGACTTTCACTGTGGATAAAAATGGATACAAATAAAAAATGCAATAAGACTTTATATATCTATATTTAGTCCATATCTATATCATCTAATCAAGTGTATCCAGCCAGGGGACCATGGGCTGCATTTGGCCCTGGACAGCTAGTAATGTGGCTCCAAAAGATTGTAAACCTTTAACATTATTATGTGATTTATATCCAGGAATTATATATTTTATATGTGGCTCAAGACAATTCATCTTCACTCCATGCAGTCCAGGCAAGCCAAAAAGGTGGACAAGCATGATCTACATCAGGGCTTTTCAACCGGTGGTACGCGTACCACCGGTGGTACGCGACCACCTGGCTGGTGATACGCGGCATCGCCTTCCTCTCCCTCCCCGCGTCGCTTTCCTCCCTCCCTCTGCTCCTTCCCAGCTCACTTGTTTATGGAAAATGTTGCTTGGCAGCAGCCTGCACAAACCCTACCAAACATGCCCTGCAGGGGGCGCACGAAGAGCGCAGGTGCAGAGCAAGGCCCCGCCCTCCCCAGGGACTCATTGTGCAGCAACCAGATTGACTTCTTCCAGTGCACGCAGGTCAGTGGGATCCGTGTGACCCTTCCCCTCCCTCTTCTTACTTCACAACAAGCGCTAGCCTGATAGCCCCTTCTGGGCTGGGAGAAGCGCACGCCGTTGCCTGTATCGCAGGCTTAAAGTCTGAAACAGCTGGGCTCTTGGCTGACTGATCGCCTTTCTCCCCCTCCCCCTCAACTTTTCTACAAACCGGGAATCGTGGCTTAGTGGGGGCCTGGAGCGGGTCTCGGGGTACCCGTGCACCCCTTGGATCAGACAAGCGAGCGATCGACTTTAGCCTTTGGGGAACAAAAGCCGGTTGGGGCTGATCTCTTCCTGCCCGGGAAGGCTGGAGAAGCCAGGAGAAAGTCAATTATTAGAGGGGGGTGGAGTCACTTCTTCATTTAAGGCAGTTTTGGAAAAGTAACTTTTGCTGGAAAGGAAAGCAGGTTTTTTTCCCCTTTTCTTGGATCGCCTTCTTTATTTGGCCCTCTGTTGCCTGTATCGCAGGCTTAAAGTCTGAAACAGCCGGGCTCTTGGCTGACTGATCGCATTTCTCTTTTCGGGAGATGCGCCTTTGCAGCGGGTTTCCCCTTCCGTTAATTATTGGAGGTTTGAAAGGCAAGCTACTCCCGGAGCGTAAAAGTAGAGGTCCCAAACGGTGAGAGTGACGCAGCTCTCCGACTCTCTGCTTCAGGGGAAAAATGACTGGGAGAAGTAGCAGGTTCTAACGTACATGCCTGAAAACAGGAGGTGAACCGGCCACATCCCCGCCCTGCCTGTGCGCTCTCCTCTGCCTTTGCGTGCACAGGCAGGGCCATGATGTGTTGCTGCCTGCCAAAACCAGGCTGGGGTCTGGGCGGCGTAGCACAGGACGAAGGAATGAGGAAGGAAGGAAGGGAAGGAAGGAAGGGACAATGGGAGCTGCAACGCTGCAGCCTTCCAGCCCCGTGAGCGTCCTTCAGCTGTGCTCCAGGCCTCGCATTTATCAGGTGTTTGGCAGCCGAGAGACAGAGCCTTTCAGCTTCAGGCCACTCCATCGGCCCTAGGCTCCTTGCTTTGGCCTCCCGCCCATCAGCTGTTTGGCTTGGTCAGGAGGCATCCATGCTGCCAGGTAGAAGGCGCTGGCCGCTGGTCTCCTTTGCCGCTCCGCACGTCGTCCTCGACCCTCCCCCTGCCAGTTCATGTCGAGCCGGCAGGGGTTTGACAGGGAGAGAGGGAGGGAAGGAGAAAGGGTCAAAGAGGGACATGAAGGAAAGAAAGAAACAAGGAAGGAAGGGAGAATGGGAAAGAGGGAGGGAAGGAGGAAGGGACAAAGAG